>NC_133620.1:227069474-227266974 GCF_048593235.1 Sminthopsis crassicaudata
GATATCTTTCAGAGCTGAATCACACATAACCAGAAGTAAACCATATCTGAATGAACCAGAAAGAGTAACTCTAAACATGCCTCAAACGGGATCATGCAGAGTCAGCCATGGCTGAAAACAATTGAACAATCACAACTCAGGCTAGAGAAATTAATGATGTGTCCAAGGTCACATAGAGAGTAAATACCAGGACAGAGTATGAATCTAGATCCTTTGATTCCAGAGCCAGGGTCCTCCCTACTCCACCAAATTCACAACTCTATGAGGTAGATACAATTACTGTCCCTATTTTAAATTGAGATTGTAAGAAGAAGGGAAGAATTGCTCAGTGCCATAGAGTTAATAAATGTTTGAAGCCAAATTCAAGTTCAAGACTTCCTCATTTGAATTCATGTTTCTTTTTTTCCCTTGAGGTAATTGGGGTTAAGTGACTTGCCCAGGGTCACACAGCTAGGAAGTGTTAAGTGTCTGAGCCCAGATTTGAATTCCTGTCCTCCTGACTTCAGAGCTGGTGCTCTATCCGCTGCACCACCTAGCTGCCCAAATTTGTTTTTATCCACAATATTATGCTAAAAGGGAATGATGAGAAAGCAATTCGTGATTTAAAGCACTATAACTAAAACAGTTATGCATACAGAACTGAAGTAATTATCTATATAATTCAAGCCAAAGATTCCCACTTTTTCCTAAATTACACTAGTAAACAGATTAGTGCTTTTTAACTTATATGAATATTGTCTTATTCCTGCACATGCTTTGTACATTTAAACCCAGCCTAGATGGATTAGTTCAGAGGGTAATGGCCATATGTCTTTGCCAAGTTCAAATTCTCACAATTTCCCAGAAAAATAGAAAAGGAATTCCCAGTTTCTAATGGGAATGCCTACTTGCAAAGGCCTAGGCATTTGTAATCATGGGAGTTTGCCTGTCCTATCCTCTGCAGGTAGCTTATGCTTAGACACAGACTGCTTCTAATTCTAGATATGTTTTACTCCAGGAGTTTTCATGAAGTAAAGCATATAAGAACATTTATCAAAGACTGCTAATTTTGGGAAATTATTAATGGTTCTGTTGCTTTTCAAACTACTCTTTTAAATAGTATCTGAATTTGATCATAAAAGATTCCTTAAATGAAAATTTGGCCAGAAAAGTTAATATATGTACATGGTTATAGGCCTCAGTGAAACAATCTGGAAAACTTGGTCCTGCTACTACCCCATGAGTGTTCACAAAACAGGAACACCATTCTACTTGGTTCTAATTAATACTTTCCCTGCATTCTTGTATGAACCTACCTCTTTGGAATAAAAGCTGGAAAATTTATAAATTTTTCAAGAAATTTCTGGTTTTTTGTTGTCATTTTCAGTAGAATATAATTGTGTCAAATTTGTCCCCTCCACAAGTGTTCTCTTCTTAAAGAAGAAAAAAAATAAGTCTATCCATTATGTTATATTGTTATGTTATGTTGCATAATGCAACAAATCATGTTATATCACATCATAACACATTGTTATATCATATTACCTTATATTACATTATATAGCACAGTATATATTATACATATCACATATTTCATGTCACAGCATACTATACCACATCATACATCACCATATCTTATTATAATTTATCCCTTAAAGAAATTTATTCCTTCATTTTACGATATGCTATATAATTTTCTTTCCAAACTGACATGAAATGGATAAATCAGAAAACAAATAGATTGCATGATTTGTTGAAATGATCCAAACAACTCACCCACAGATTTATTTGATTCCTATTTTATGTTCCAGCTTCAAAAGCCATGGCATCTGTATCTGACATCAGAATATCAACATATCACTTATTTGACTTATAAACTTATCCACCCCACCATCCTTTTCAAAATTTCTAATCTTTTTACCTCCCATTTTCCTAGCTGACTACCCTTGTCCTTTGATTCTAGTCATGGGCTTATTGAATGTCCTTCGAGATCATCTGATCTGAACCACTTTTGAAGATATAAGGAACCTGAGGCCCAGAGAAAGAAATTAATTTATTCAAGGTCATGGAAGTAGTAATGGAGCTGGGATTTGAACTATTATTTAAGTCCTGGTTTTTTTAAATATCAAATCTAATAAGCTTTCCCTTATGCTACACTGATGGTTAGTCCAATTTTGGTTTGAAAGGCTTATGAAACTTAAGTATTTTTAGTTAGTGCCTATCTTGCTGCCTTTTTGTCTTTTATTTTTGAAAACTACTATATATATATATATATATATATATATATATATATATATATATATATATATATATATGCATATATATATGTGTGTGTGTATGTATATAAGTATATATATATATATATAATATGTATATATATATGTGTGTGTATGTATGTAGATATATGTGTATACATATGTATGTGTTTGTATTCTACTGGAATTAAGCATATATCCAAAATGACTGCACCTGTATAGCTCCATATCCTGGGCATTCTTTGACTTCAAAAGAGGCCCCCAGATGGTCAGAAGGCTATCACTGAATCAGTCCTTTATTAATAATTAACAAATCAGCTGCAAATAGAACTTGGATTTCAGAGAACAATGTCACTTTTCCCAAATGACTTGCTAAATATTTTCATAAAATGGGGCTGGTTGTTGCTGGGGGTGATGGTGATGATGTTATTTGGTTTGGTTGGGTTTTTTTTGGTCTAGTCATGCCTCTGGCAAATGTATAGCATAGTTATTACTTCTCTACCCTATATGGAATTTAAGGTCCTTGAGAATTCTAAAATCCTATGCTTCTATTCCATTTTCATCAGTCATGCAATTATCATTTACTAATTGCATACTGTGTGCTAAGTACTATGCCGAACACATTGATTTCAATGCAATGTAATAACTATTCTTTGAGGGTCCCTGATATGCAGTCATTTTGAATTTTTCATAAGAGTTGTGCAGGATGAATAGACATGAATGGCTTTTGATTTGTATGCCTGGAGAGAGTACTCAACATGGATCATAGATCCCCTGGATTTTGGAGTAGCTGCCAAGAACTGACTCTCTATCATTTCCCTCTTCCCTGTATAAATCCATGCTCAATTTCTGTTTTGCAACATTCAGTGATGAATCTTTTAAATAAAGTCTTATTGGAGATGGGGGGGGTGGATTATATCATTTTCCCATGATGACAATCATTTGATTGTGTTCATCTCTGCTCTCCTTTGGGCTTTGCTCAAACAACTCTAAAGGATTTTCTGTGCAACTAATGATAGAAGGGCAGAATATTTGATCCCAAGAGGCTGGGATTTCAGAATCATTTAAGAGCTCTTGAGACAGGTTTTGAAGAATGCAGAAGATAAGTTGTTTTGAATATAAGGCAGTCAGCTAGAGCAATACATTAACATCTGATCACAAAGGCTTCTTGGAACCAGAAGCAGAATGATGTGCCAAGGAGTACCAAGGAGTGCCTTCAAAAAGAGGGGCAAAGCCTCTGCCTTGCACTAAAACTGAACAGAAAATGATCCAAGAGTACATGGATGGATCCAATTCAGATTGATGGCATAGCTTTGTACACAGTAGGCACTAATTTTTATTATTCATTTGGTCCTTGTGTTGGTTGGGACCTACTATTTCATCTGGGTAGGGATTGTCCAATGTGGAAAATCTCTCTACCAATGCAGATCAGCCACTCTTTCATAATTTATAGACTTAAAAGATTTGCCTGGAAGCAAGGAGAGATTACATACCATAAAATTAATAATAATAGCTAGTATTTAGCTAGTACTTAAAGATTGGTCAAGCATTTAATAAATACTATCTCTTTTATTCTTCATGACATGGAGCTGCTATTATTTTCCCAATTTTATAGATAAAGAAATTAAGGCTGAAAGATGTGTGTAAGCAACTTAGCTATAGTCACTCAGCTAATAAGCATTAAAGGCAGAGTTTAAAGTTAGGATGATCTTCCTATCTTTTACACCTAGCTTCTTGCCACCAATAACTACTGTTATTTATGAAACAATAAATACATACTAGATTGCTATATTATCTTGATTATATTTTTGATTATCACACATATAAATTCTGAAGGACCTTCTGAAGACTGTTTCTTATTACTTTGATTCCAATACAATGTAGATGGTTAAGTTGCATTGTCAAGAGCTTGAGGTACATTATCAAGTAGCCTTAACCAGAAAGTGCTCGATACAGATATTCAAGCATTATTGAATTATTATCCTGTCCTATTTCTAACATTCTATCTAGAGCCTTATAAATAAATATCAGAGAATGAAGTAAATCCTTTTGGAGCAATTGTCAGGTAAAGACACAAAGTACAAAAAAAAAATGTGTTTTCCCTAATTGCAGAAGAGGGAAAAAGATGAACTGAAATGAAATGAAAATAAAATTTCTGAACCAAATAAACACTCTCCATATCATTTGTCTTTTTAAAATCAAAAGGTTTTTGTTTAATTGTCATAATATACATCATCTTTCTGCTGGTGTTGGTTTTGCCTTTTTGGACATACTTAAACAGGAAAATAACTAATTATGGAGGATCTGATACCTCACAATAACAAGCTGTTGTAAACCTATAAAAATGTAAATCTTCCATGGATTTACTCAAGGGATTGAAGATAAAGAGGTGGGAAATGTTCCATTTATGTTGAGGTTCTATTCTTATGTCAAAAAATAAAGAAAAGAAAAAACATTGTAAATGTAAATGTAAAATTATAGAAATAGATTGTAGTTCCAGACAAGTGAGAAGAAGGCTGGGAACACAGTGGTACCAGGGGCTCTCTCTTGTTATTTTTCTTGTTATTATGTTTCTCTCTACAATAACTAATCTTGTTATATAGAGTGTAAGAGTTCTTAACTTCCTTTGGATATCCTAGACTCCCCATCACAGTCTAGCAAAACCTATTGAATAACAGTTTTTAATGCACAAAATAAAACACATAGACTTAAAAATGAAACAATTATATTGAAATGAATATATAGTTTTTAAAATAAATGCATATAATACTATTAGGTCTATACTTCCAAAGACATTAGAAAGGAAAATGGGGAAAACCCAAATGGACAAAAATTTTCATAACAGATATTTTTGTGGTAATAAAGAATTAGAAACTGAGGGGATGTCCATCAACTAAGAAATGGCTGAGCAAATTATGGCATAAGAATTTAATTGAATACTCTTGTGATTTAAGAACAATGAACAAAGAACAAAAAAAAAGAAGAACAACAACAATGAATAGTTTCAAAAAATGAAGGGGATAGTTTCAGGGGGAAAAACCTATATGTTTTGTATAAAACAAATTTATACAGAAGCTTGTATGAACTAGTGCAAAATGAAGTGAGCAGAACCAGGACAACAGTCTATACAACAGGAACAACAATTTTATTGTACAGATAATCAAATTTGAAAGATACCTCCAGAGAAAGAACTGATATTGATTGAATACAGACTAAAGCATGCTAATTTTCATTTTCTTCCTTTTATTCAAATCATCTTTTACAAATAACTATTATGGAAATGTTTCACATAATTTAAAAAAAATAAAAGATTTAAGAACTTTAATCAATACAATGATCAATCACAATTCCAAAGTATTCATAATGAAACCAACTTTCCAAATAGAAAGTTGAGTCCTACTGAAGGAGTAAAATGAATGAAACCAATTACTCCTTATCTTTTCACATTAATTTAAAAACTTATAGCATATATCCTTACCATAGTTGGAGAATAATAATACTTATAAAGTATAGAAACCTTGTAGAATTGGGGAATCTCAGAATCAACTTGAGAAGCTAATACAAGCTGTATGTGATGAGAAATCCTCTATGAAATCCCCAGTGAGTGGTTACCTATTCTACTTGAAAACCTTAAGTAAGAAGGAACCCATGATTTCCTGAAATGGTCCATGTTTACTTTGGGGTAATTCTAATTCTTGGGAAATTTTCCCTCACCTCAAGATTAAATTTATTTCTTTTCACCTTTTACTTATTGTTTCTAGTTCTATTTTCTGGGATTAAGTAGCAACAACAGCAGCAGCAGCAGCAGCAGTAGTAGCACTAGCAGCAGTAGCAGTTACAGTAGCAGTAGTAGCAGTAGCAACAATAACAGAAGCAGCAGTAGCAGTAGAAGTAATAGTAGGAGCAGTAGTAGTCCTAGTATTAGCAATAACACTAGCAGCAACAGCAGTAACAATAGCTATTTCACTTTCATGACAAGGCTAGAAAGTAGATACTATTCTTATCTCCATTCTATAATAGAAGAAAATTAGCCAAACAGAAATTAAGTGATTTGGCCAAGGTATTTGAGGCTTGATCTTGGGACATCTTTGCTAAAATATTATGCCCAGAATTGAACACATTATTTCAGATGAAAACTGGCTCTATAACTGAATTCCATTTTAATACTTTTAAAGTGATAGATTTATAGCTAAATGTGACTTCAGGGGTCATTTAGTTCAACCTCCTAATTTTGTAAATGAAGAAACAGGCCAAGAAGTAGGCAGGTCATAAAGTAACTAGTAGAACTAGGATTCAAACCTCTAGACTCTCAATTTAAAGTATTAGTCAGGTATCTTTTTTTCACTTCATTTTTCAGAATAATTTTTTCATGATTTTATAATGTATTCACAGACTACCATAGCTTTCACTGCCTTGAAGTAGATAGATTAGATTTCACCTTTTCCTCCTGGATTTCTGGTACCCTTAAGGAAACTGAGGGCTATATAGGTTATTTTCCAGTGGATCTATTTCCTATTGATGGCATTACCCAAAAAGTATGAAGAAAGTCCCCTTGAAATTCAATTCCATTAACCACTAAAAGTCAAATGAACTTTTATACCAGAATGTTTACTTCGAAAGGAATTAACAATACTTACTCCCCTAATTAGGGAAGTATAATCCTCTTTTCTTCTTGTGTCATCTCAGTCTTTGGGGAGATTAAGTTCATGCTTAGCTCAATTTTGAGTCCAAAAATCCCCCTCCAGCACCAAATCCAAGTAATTCAGGTTTCTTTGGGCTTCAATGCCAGATTGGTTGGCTGGTCAGATGCACCATCCTGCCTGCAATCCTATTTCCAAGTTAGCCAAGGTTCAATCTCCTGGGACATATGAGGATCACTTCAAGCACCTGATCCTAAAGGTAAAAAAAAAGATCACAGAAAAGAAATACACTCCTCTCCCTTCCCCCAAGCTCATGTCTCAAAGCCAGAGTGAGGGAGAAGGAAAATGGGAAGGAAAATTCTTCCCTTCTCATCAGTTTTGTTCATGATGCCCATTTTGTAATTAAACTGGGATCTTTACCTTTTGAATGCAGCAGATAAGAGTTGATAAAATAGATAGAAAAAAGAGAAGGTAACAGAAATAGAAAGGTTGAAAAGAGGAATGACCAGCTCAGGCTTTCATACATAAAGTTGTAAGTAGCTGATCAAAAGAAACTACTCTCTCTTAAGTGGTAAGAGATACAGAGGTCTTCATGATAGGTAATCTGAACATATTCAAAGGTGCCTCCAATGTTACTTGGTCTGGGCATGCCCAGACAGGTCTAGGTTATATATGAAATATTCCAGTGTGTACAAAGCATTTATGCCCAGCCATTTTCGTATTGGCTCAATAACTGGAGCTCTTGGACTATCATTGTCCAAAATGGTGTTAGTAATACTGGACAAATTATTTGCCACATCTATGTTTGAGTCAGCAGTGATTCTGAAGAAAGTTTCTTCCTTTAAATGAAATATGAGCATTATCTTTGCTTTTTTCATAGAAGTTCTTAGCTCTGTATTATTTAAAATGTCCAGGTTATTCACCAAATACATAAATACAAAGTGCAGCTGTAGAATTTAATAAAACCTCACGTTTTCACTAGAAAGTAGAAAAAAATACATATTATTAGAAACTTGTGGTCAAACTTGAAACTTGAAGGAAATATTTTAGCACTATCACAATATTAAATTACAATCATTATTTAATTTATCTTCTCTGAAATGACTTCAGGGAAGTGCACCCAAAGCCCTATTTATCCAAGCCAGGAAATAAGGCAGTGATCAGCTAGGTGTATGAAGTAATTGGAAGCTGACAAGGGACAGCATAATACCACTATTGTAAAAGCACTCACAAGTATTGTGTGACTTTGGCTAAACAGCAGTTAAATATGGCTATGGATTCTCTTTTTTTAATCTAAAAAAAGGAGGGGTTGTAGATCAATAATATAAAACTACTCTCTTCCTGAATTCATGTTTTTCCTTAATTGAAACGTATCAACATTGGCACATTTGGAGGAAAGAAATGTTCTCTACAATTCCCAAGCTTTAAAAAAATTAAGTATTATATTTCGATGTATGTTATATAAATATGTTGTTTTATAGGACTAAATAGATGAGGTATATATTGTCATATATTTCATATGAAATTTAGTCAATATTCAGCATATTTAGGGGAAATTTTGAGAATTCCTATGAATTTCAATTGTCACTTTGAACTTTGGAACAAAGGGGAGACTGTAAAACGAGTTTATAAAAAGTATTATGAGATACCACAACTGGCATTTTTATGGCCTTATTAAACTACATTCAAGTGGCATAAATTATATATAATGAAAGTGAAAAGGATCTCTGACCTGATTTTAATATTGAGACCGAGCTTATTAGTTTGACTTAGTTGAGTGGGTGTTTGTTTTTTTTTTTTTTTGAATAGAAACCTTTTTTTCAAACTTTAGCAGTTGATATTATGTGGAAGTCATAAATGTCAGATTACATTAAATTATTCTGGCTCATAGAATCACATGCCCATTAAGTTTCTTGAGAGTAATGAGTAGGTCTTCTCACAAAGTAAAGCAAAAGGTGTTAATTTAGATTTGAAACATTCCACCTCATTAGGAAGACTAGGTTAATTTACTATTCAGAGAAGCAGGATAAACCAGGATCTGGAGTGACAAAAATGCCCTCTCTATTTAGGAGAGCAAAAAGGAAAGACATTTCAAAGTTTTTCACTATAAATGTTAGAATTATTGGCCCTTGTAAGGACAAAGAAGAGCGAGGCAAGTAGCTATCTTTAAGAACTCAATAACTAGAGAATTTGATCAAGTATTTTTTTAGATAAGGAGGAGCAGGAAATTCATGATAATTCATTCTTGAAAATGACTATTCATGAATGTGAATGACTTTTCTATATTGTATGCTCCAAGTTCCTAATTTCTCACAGAAATTATTTTTATTTTTAAGATTTGGTGAATGCATTATTTTTATAAGGGATAGAAAAATGGACCCAGGATTTTATAGTATCATATGATTATAGAATTAGAATTGGAGGGCATTTTTGAAGCCATCTGATGCCAACCCTGTAATTTTTCAGATGAATAATGGAGGCCAAAGAAGATTAAGGAACATGTTTATGGTCATACAGAATTTGAAATAGCATATGAACCCATGTCTTCTTGAATACACTTCTAGCATTCCATCCACTATTCTTTTTAAGCTCTTTTCATTGGTACAAGGAGCTCCTAAAGTTCCTAAATTGGTACAAGGAAAGTCCTTTTCCAAGGAAAATTGGCCCTTTCTCTACAATTTAGAAATTTATCTAAAGCAATGAAAAGTAAAGGGATTTGCCCAGGGCCATCTGGACAGTATGTGTCAGAAGCTCTTACTCTAGGACCAACTCTCTGTCTACTACATTCTATATTGCCTCATTACTTAAAACAAATGAACAACAACAACAACAACAAAAAAAAAAAAAAAAAAAAAAAAAAAAAAAAAAGCAGGAGGAAAGAGCAACTCATTGGAGAACTGAAGAACCAATCCAGGAGACTTAAAGGTTTTGGAATTGCAACTAATAATCTTTTCTAAACTTTGTCAGCAAAAGAATCATCAAATCATAAAAGAAATAAGAAACAAAAATGTCAAAAAATTCTCTACAACCCAAGACAAACACATTGGTCAAACCAAAAAGTAATAAGAAAGAGATATTAAATTAGCTTATAATTTTTGTATGTATTAATATTAGTTATTTTATTTAATTAGTTATAATAGCCTTTTATTTTTCCATATATATGCAATGATAGCTTTCAACATTCACCTTTCCAAAATTTTGTGCTCAAAATTTTTTTCCTTCCCTTTCTCTTAACTCCTCCCACAGACAGCAAGTAATCCAAGATAGGTTAAATATATATAATTCTTCTAAACATATTTCCATATTAGTCATGCTACCCAAAAAATATATTACATGGAAATGTGGGAAAAAATGAGAAAGAAACAAGCAAATAAACAACAATAATTACAACAAAAGTAAAAATACTATGGTTTGATCCTCATTCACTCTTTCTCTTGCTCTTTCCATTACAAGTCTATTGGAATTGCCTTGAAACACCTCATTGTTGAAAAAAGCCAAGTTCATCACAATTGATCACATAATCTTGTTATTGCTGTGCACAATGTTTTCTTGGTTCTACTCACTTCACTTAGCATAAGTTCATGTAAATCTTTCCAAGTTTTTCTGAAATCAGCCTGCTCATCATTTCTTATAGAAAATGATATCCCATTACATTTATATGCCATAACTTATTCAGCTATTCCCCAACTGATTGGCACCCATTCAATTTCCAGTTCCTTGCCATTACAAAAAGGGCTGCTACAAACATTTTTGCACATGTGGGTCCTTTTCCCTTTTCATGATCCCTTTGGGATACAGGCCTAGTAGAGACCCTGCTGGACTAAAGGGTATGAACAATTTGACAGCTCTTTGGACATAGTTCTATATTGCTCTCCAGAACGATTTGATCAATTCACAACTCCACCAACAAGGCATTAGTGTTCTAGTTTTCCCACACATCCTCTAATGTATATTATCTTTCCCTGTCATTTTAGCCAATCTGAGAGGTGTGAAGTATTTTAGAAGTGAAGTCTTTCTAAGAAACACTGGATGTAAAAAAAAAATTCCAGCTTTCTGCTTCCT
This sequence comes from Sminthopsis crassicaudata, assembly GCF_048593235.1. Classification (NCBI taxonomy): domain Eukaryota; kingdom Metazoa; phylum Chordata; class Mammalia; order Dasyuromorphia; family Dasyuridae; genus Sminthopsis; species Sminthopsis crassicaudata. The sequence goes on from NC_133620.1 coordinate 227,080,411, forward strand.
TTCTAATTTTATCTGCACTGGTTTTGTTTGTCCAATTTTTTTTAATTTAATGTATTCAAAATGATCCATTTTGTACTTCATAATGTTCTCTAGTTCTTCTTTGACCATAAATTCCTTTCTTTTCAACAGATATAAGAGGTAAAATATCCATTGCTCTTTTAATTTACTTATAGTATCACCTTTTATGTCTAAATCACGAATCCATTTTGACCTTATCTTGATTGGTATGGGATGCTAGATATTGGTCAATGGCCTAGTTTCTGCCATACTATTTTTCAGTTTTCCCAGCAATTTTTGTCAAGTAGTGAATTCTTATCCCAGAAGCCAGAGTCTTAAATTACCTGATTGCAGTAATCATTGACTATTGGATAGTTAATATTTTTTGATGGAGAACAAAGACAAAACCTCTAAAGGCAATTTAAGAATTGAAAGAATTGGTTTACTGTGGGCCTTCCTAAAGATAGATCAAGAATGATGTGTATGTGACCAGGCTTAAAACTTTAAGTAAAAAATTGAATTTAAATCATTATCATAAAGTACTGTGGCAGAATTAAGTCTTCTATAGACTTTATCAACTCAAAACATTGCCTATAAATGAGATTATAGGCAAAGAAAATAACTAGAGAGCCACACAACTTTAGATATGGAAGAGATTGTTATAAACATTTTAGAACATATAGGTTTTATTTTCTTTTTTCTAATTATCTTTGGAAATAGACTAAGTAGTGGTATTGCTGGATCAAAGAGTATAAGTAGTTTGATAACTTTTAGTGCATACTTCCAAATTGCTCTCCAAAATGATAGGATAAGTTCACAATTTCACCAACAATGGATTAGTGTCCCAATTTTTCCATATTCTCCCCAATATTTCTCACTTTCCTCTTCTATCATTTTAGCCAACTTGGTAGATGTAAAATGATATCTCAAGTTTGTTTTAATTTGAAATTCTCATTATTGTTCTGTAAGAAATGACCAGCAGGATGAATACAGAGAGGTTTGGAGAGACTTATATGAACTGATGCTGAGTGAAATGAGCAGAACCAGGAGATCATTATACACTTCAACAATACTGTATGAGGATATATTCTGATGGAAGTGGATATCTTCGACAAAGAGAAGATCTAATTCAGTTACAATTGATCAATGGTGGACAGAATCAGCTACACCCAGAGAAGGAACACTGGGAAATGAGTGTAAACTGTTTGCATTTACCTTCTGAATCCAATTCTTCCTGTGCAACAAGAAATTCAGTTCTACACACATATATTGTATCTAGGATATACTATAACATATTTAACATGTATAAGACTGCCTATCATCTATGGGAGGGAATGGAGGGAAGGAAGGGAAAAATCAGAACAGAAGTGAGTGCAAGGGATAATATTGTAAAAAATTATCCATGCATATGTACTGTCAAAAAAAAGTTATAATTATAAAATTAAAAAATTTAAAAAACAAATAATTTGCAATTCTCTAATCAATAATATTTTAGAGTGGCAAAGTACTAGAAATTGCTGACATGCCCATTAATTGGGAAAATTGATGCATAAATTATGCTATATGATTGTGATGGAATATTATTGTGTTTTAAGAAATGATGAGCTGTGATTTTAGAAAAATATGAAAAAAACTTATACAAAATAATGAAGAGTAACCTGAGAAAAATGAAAAGGACAGTGTATACAATAATAGCAATATTGTTTTAAGAATGACTTTGAGTGAATAAATCATTTTGATTATTACAAATACCCAAATTAACCAAAAAGGACATATAAAGAAAGATGCTAGCTGCATCCAGAAAAGGAACTGACAAATAGTAATATCTATAGAATAATTTTATGAATATATACCTATTTGGGTCTAGCCATCTCTAGAGTGGGGGAAGGAGAGGGAAGGAAAAATTTTAAAGGGAAAAAAAGATATTTACACAATAATTTTATTGTATATTTGAAAGAAATAGCAAGTTGTGCATAGCAGATTTGCAATTTCATGTGCAATTGTGTTTTATTGTAATATGTTTTGGAAATGCTTGTTTTGTTCCATAAATTTAAAAAAAAGCTATGGAAGATATTGTCAAGGTCATCTTGCAAATATTCTTCCTCTCTCCCTACAGAATGACTGATAGATGCCCATATATTGTCTGCTTAAATTTCTCTAGTCAAGGGGTATATAGTCAAGGGGTGAATACTAGTTCCCTAAGATATTTTATACTATTCACACTAAAACATGATTTCTTACATTGAGCCCAAATCTGCTTCTTCCTATGTAAGTGTCATCACTTGGTTCTAATTCCCGTGTTCTGGAGGAACACAAACCATATCTGTTCCTTGTTCTATGTGATAGCCCTTCAAACATTTCAAGACATTCATCATATTTATCTTACTCTTCTGTTCTCTAGGATAAATATCCCCAGTTACTTTAGTTGTTCATGTGATACTGATTTATCATTCATCATTCTGGGTGTCCTCCAATTTGTCAATTAATCTTTTAAAATGTGGTACTCAAAAGGCAGTATGACTAAGTGGAAATAAAATTAACTTCAGAATTAGAAAAATCTGAGGGCAAATCCTTGACTTTGACACATACTTGCTGTGTCTCAAGGTGGGTTATATAATCTCTCAGTGCTTTACACAATTGGGAAAGAGGTTTTCCTCATCATTGATTTCCTAGGCCAATGATATTTTTCCCTCCTTACCACACACACAAAAAAAAATGGAGTTGGGGATACCCACGACTGTGTAAAAATACTCCTAATGTGGCCTAACCAAAGCAGAGTTAAGTAGGAAGAATAGAATTAAGAATCCTTGGAAGAATTCTTATTAGTGTATTATTATCTCCATTTTACAGATGAGAAAGCTAGGGGTCATGGTTTCTAGAGAGGGTTTTTTTTTTTTAATTTTGTCTCTTGTTTATCTCTCTTTAAAATTTAGTGATCTCTTCACATTTTGATGGGATCTTCATTTGGCAAGCCCCATGTGGCTTTTTTAAGGTTCAAAATGTGCTTCAAAAAGGAACAAAAAAGCTGTGTCTGTGTAATGTCACATTACCTATGTGATTTTTCATTGATCCAGTTTTGAATTGACATGTCCAAATGCATTAAGCATCATGTAGGAACATGGAAGTTTCCCTGGTTATTTTGCTGGGAAGCAAAAAAAAAAAAAAAAAAAAAAAAACTTTTGTCTTGTTGAAAATAGGGTAGTCAAATCACAAATGGAGATGCTCTCTTCTGAAGAGGACCACAACTATAAAAAGCAAAGCACAGACCAGTCATTTCCAAAGAGGTGCCAGACATGGAATTGGAAAGTCATAAGATACTCAATTACAGAACATGGAGATTAGCCAAAATGGAACAAAGGAAGTGTAATAACATATGGAAACAATGAGGTGATTCTATTAAGAAGTGACAGACAAAGGCCATGAGGATTACAAATCCATCACCCAGTTTTCAAGGGTATATAAAGAATAAAGAATCTTAGACATTTTTAATTTATAAGTGATATTTTTCTCTTGTCTAAATTCACAAAGGACCTTGGATAAGAAGACTGAATGTTATAGAAATTGAAGGTAGAAGCTCAGGAAACTTGCTGAAATTAATGATTGGGTGGGAGAGAATTTGTGTCCTCTATGCAGGAAAAGGAAGATAAAGATCAGGCATCTGGAAAGGTTTTCCATAGGTCATACTAATATATGCCTAGGGACACTGGAAAGATATGGGGAATAAAAAGAGTTGGATTACCTGGCCATGAAAGAAGAAAAGAGCCAGTGGTTAAGAAGCCTTTACACACATTGTGTGGTAGATAGTAGAGAAAAGGAAGCTATATATAGATGTGTCATGAAAATAAGGATCAAGGGATGGTGTGACATATGTAAAAACTGAGAGCATCTCTGGAAGATGAACTGGCCACATGAAGCTGATGTTAAGCAATGCATAAAAGTTGAGTTTTCTTTATTTTTTAATATCAATCCAGATGTAACATTGACATGAAATCCATATGATTCATGTGGTCTTCTGAACAGATTTTTCAAGCAAGAATAAAAACACAAATGATTTCTATTCCACATAAATAAGTTTAGGGACCAGGATCTGTGATTTTCTTGTCACAGAGAATTCCAAGGGGGGAAAGAACCCATCTTACAATGTGAAACAGCACCAGTACTCCTTCCACCTATTAGCTCTTATGAAAACCTGGCCTCCTCTTGATATCTCAGATTCTCTGAGACCTTTTCTGGTAGTAGCTGTACTTTTAAGTCCAGCTCCCTGGTTGAATGAGGGGAGTTGATCTCTTTATTCCCCATTGCCACTTCCATGTTACCATCCCCCATCACACAGTAATCTCTCTTCCTTTGATGTTCATGATATTACTGTTCCTCAAAAGAAAAATCCTACTAGTTGTTGTCTATAGACTCTCCAAGAGATCCTTCCTTCCTCAATGAATTCAGAACATGACTCACAATTTTTTCTCTTCTCAACTTCATCACAATAGGAGATTCAATAAATATATTAATTCTTCCTCAACCACTTTAACCACTAATGAACTACTCTCCTCCATCCCAACTCAGCCACAAAGATAGTCATAGCCTTGATCTTGTCATCACCCACAAAGTATCATTCCCATGTTTAAAAAAATATCCAAAATTCCCTTATCTGACTATAATTTACTGGGTTTTTGCCTCTTCTTTTGCCTTACCTTACAAAACCTATTCTTCTAAACTGTAACCTCCAATCCCTTGACCCTTCAATTCTCCACAAGTCATCTCCTTAGTACTAAATACTCTTTTCTCTATCGACTCTTTGGTGAATCAAGACTCAGCTTTGGGTTACTCCCAACATTGTCACCTTTTCTTTTACCCACAAACTGCTGAACAAAAATGGAGAAAATCACAGAACCATTCTAACTGGATCCACTATAAATTTATGCTACACAACCTCAACCAGGACTTCACTGCTTCTAGACAATTCTAGCATACCTCCCTCCTGAACTAATAATTTCCACTCTCCAGAGCAACTCTTCCATTTCTTTTGGATTTCTTTTCAAACTACCCATGGTTCCTCTTCCCTTTTTACAGAAAAAAAAATGAGACCATTTGTTGCTTCTTCCACATCTCCCATCACTTAATTATGTACTGCCATTATTTCCTCCTTCACTCCTGTCTGTCATGACAAAGTGGCCTTTAAGAAAGTTAACCCCTCTATTTGTCTATGTGATGCTATTTTATCCCATTTCCTTCAACAAATTGCCTACTCTGTCATTCCAAATCTATCACTTATTTTCAATATCTCCGTGTCTATTGACTAGTATTCCTTACTAGGTGCAAAAATACCTATATCAGATCTGGCTTCAGACACAACACTTCCTAGCTGTGTGACTCTGGGAATGTCACTTAACCCCCAATTGCCTCAGCAAAAATAAATAAATAAATAAATAAATAGAAATACCTATATTTCCACCAACCTCAAAAAACCCTAACTTGATCCTTTATTACCATTATTATCCCATATCTCTTCTGCCTTTTGTAGCCAAACTCTAAAAGCCTTCTATTTTCTCACCTGTCATACTCTTTTTATCCAGGTATACTGAAACTGTTTTCCTCAAAATTACCAATAATCTCTTAAACTGCCAAATCTAGTGGCTTTTTCTCAATCCTTATTCTTTTTGGCCTCTCATCTTTGACACTGTCAATCACCCTCTTTTCTTTGATATTCTCTTTTTTTAACCTTTTTTTTCTATATATATTTATTTAATATCCCCCCCCCAGTTACATTTAAAATGTTTTTAATTTTTTTTAATTTTTTGAGTTCTAGGTTCTCTCCGTTATCCTCACACCAATTAAGAAATCAGAGATAATTTCCTCTTTGAAGGATATTTCTTTCTCTTGGTTCTCCTCTTACTTTCCTTACTGCTTTTTCCCAGTCTACTTTGCTAGGTCCTCCCCAAATTTCCCTCTCTAATTTAAAAGTTCCACAGAGGTCTCTTCTAGGTCTTCTTCTCTTCTCCCTCTATATTACTTCATTAGTGATCTCATCAGCTTTTGGGCATTTAATTACCATCTCTATGCTGATGATTCTCATATATATCTATACTGCCCCCAATTTCTCTATTGATCTCTCACCTTAAGACTCCAACTAACTTTCTCAAACTGAATAGTCAATAAGAATCTTAAATTAAACAATTCCAAAACATAATTCACTGTCTTTACTCCTAAATCTTTTCTCTCCTCCTATCTTCCTTAGTACTCTGAAAGGCAACATTATTCTTCCAGTCTCTCAGGGTTGCAATCTAGGTGTTATTTTCTCCACAAATCCAATCTATTGCTAAGATTTGATGATTTTGCCTCTGCAACATTTCACATGCCCTCCTCTTTATCCTCTATGACATTGCCACCATCCTAGTACTCACTCTCCCTTCACCTCACACTTGTACCTTTGCAATAGCCTCCTAGTGGGTCTGACTGTCTCCAGTCTTTCTCCACTCTAATCTTACCTCCATTTTCCCTCCAAAGTGATTTTCCTTAATATGGTGGTCTGACCATGTCACTGCCCCACTTAACAAACTCCAGTGGCTCCCAATGGTATTCAGGATCAAATATGAAAAATTCAATTTGTCATTAAAAGCCTTTCATAAAATAGCTCTCTCCTATTTTTTCAATCTCCTTATAACTTGCTCCCTAACACATACTCATTGATTCAATGACAGTGGACTCATGATTGTTCCACAAATATGATATAGCCTTCTCTTGGCATTTTCTCTGGCTGTCCCTCATGCACGGGATATTCTCCCTCTTCATTTCTGCCTACTGGAATCTCTGAAGTCCAATCTAAATCCTATCCATTTCTGAAGCCTTCTCCACTCCTCTTAATTTTAGCACCTTCCCTTTGTTAACCATTTCCTTTTTATTATGTAAATAACTTTTTAAAAATACATTTATTTGAATGTTCTCTTCCTCGTTTGATTGAAAACTCTTTGGAGAGTAGAAACTGTCTTCTTTTTCCTCTTTTGTACTCTTAATGCTTAGCACAGTGCCTGGCACAATAGGCATGTAATAAATATTTATTGATTTCTAGAGAATGTATTCTTCAGAAAGTTGTCTAGAGCACTGCATGTTTCAAGTACTTTCCCAGAATCCTTCAGTGCTATGTCTCAGACTCAGATCATCCTTCTTCAAGACCAGTTCTCAATATACTCTCTTCCTCCTAACTATGACTGAAAAATAAGGTAAGATAGCCTAAAAGAGGAAAAAGGACTTTCAAGGAAATCTAATGAATACTTTATATCTTTTAAAATTAACCAATAGTTTATGGTGGATAACATAAATCTGTATCCTTAAGAGAAAAAAATTTCTTAGCCCCAGTCCTATATAGCTGAGATAAAATAATAACATAATTATATTGTACTTTATACTAACATGAAAGTCAGAACAACTCTATGAAGTAATAACTATATCCATTTTACAGATGAGGAAATAGCTTCAGAAAAATTAAATGATTTACTCAGAGCCACATAGCCAGTATCAGAGGTGGAATTGGCTAGATTGAAAATCTTCAAGTTACATTCCCCCTGCACACCCATTATTTCCAAAAATATGTGTGCACATGTGTATAAACACATATACACACAATTCATTTTTTAAGCTACTTTACTCTTCTTTGAAGAATCTGGTCTCCTACATTGAAATGCAAAGCATAACCAAGGATTTTGGTACCTATAGCTTCTGAATAGAATGTCATTGTCCAGAAAATTCTACCAAAGAAGTAATATGAATGTTTTCAAATCCAAACTATAACCCATAGTATATAATAGCATACAATTAAAGATCCAACCAACTAATATCATCTGGGAGTTTCTCACAATAAAAGAGGTAAAGATGAAGATGAGTTAATCCAAAATATTTCAAATGACTCATTCAAAGAAAGATAAGAAATTAGGAATAGACTCACAATCACTTTGTGAGTCATTGGTAACTCAATACTTTAGTAAATTGCCTCAGAAGTCCAAAATCATTAGGGGGTGAAGTTGGTCCTATAGCATGCTGGGAACTTGAGATGATGCCTCTGGGACTGAACATTTAGCTTTTCTGGTCGACCATTCTAGAATGCCCTCCATCTCACTCCAATAGATCCTACTAAAACAATACATCTTCAGGAATTTATCCTTAATTTTTTTTTAAACCAGAGACTTATTTTATCAACAGGTCATTAGTGTAATAGTATTGCTCTAAATTGCTTTAAGCCTCTGATTCATGTATTTGCTTTTATTTGGTACTTTCATGAGATTTGGCATGCTGTATTATTATGAATTCTCTTTCTGCTTTTCAAAATTAATAATACTTTTCAATTTTAGCCTGGGAAAAAGAAAGAAAAAAATTTAACCATCTTATTAGGATTTTAATAATGCATAGTTGGTAATGTTCTGTGAGTGGTTATTCATACACTTATCCAGCAATTCTTTTTAATCAGCATCAGCTAGTGTTGCCTGAGCACTCACATAATAGAACACTGAGTATTCAAGTACAGAAAATCCATGGACTTTGCTTTCAATATGAACATTGAAAATACTGGCATGGACATGCGCCAAAGAGAGCACAGGCTAAAGATTTGACAACCAAGAAATATAGTAGACATTGTAAAATATTTCAATCATCTACTAAAGATTAAATGTTAAACCATGTCCAAGAGTGATGTTATATTTGCATATGAAATAAATATTATAATATTCAATAAGTTGGCTATTGTGAAAGTATCATAAGGAAAATGAGTTAGCAAGTATATGCAAAACTGCTTTTTTATTTCTCATTTTTGTTGGTTAAAAATACCCAACTGATATACAATAGGTAAGGTGAGATGCAACATGGCATAATAAATGGAGGAACAGCCTTGGAGAAAGGTCCAGATTCAAGTCTCACCTTCTGAAATATTCTAGATGACCACAGACAAGTCACTAAAGCTCACAATGCCCTAAACAACTCCCTGTAAGGATATAAGTTATAGGAGAGTTGCCCATTTACATCTACAGAGGAAGTTTCCATAGAAAACTTCCCATATCCATGAAATCTCATTTCCAGACCAAAAAAGTTATAGCATGGTTTAGATTAAAAAAATTAAAGTTGAAATGGCAGAAATTCTACTTTTGTTTCATGATATTTTTAATGACATGAAAAAGAGGATTTAGTAATATTGGCACTTAGATTAAAGTGTTATATTTCCATCTTTGATAGCCAATCTTTGCTCCTATAATTATTTATCTCTATCATCTATGCTTTTTTTCTGGAAAAGTCTAAATGGGGACCACTTCTCTGAGCACAAGCTCAAACTGAGCAAGGGCTAGATGACCACTTGGCAGGTTTTCATCTCCATGTCTTTGTATTTCCACTTCATCTCCACATCTCTTAGGATACCTAGTTCCCTTCTAGGTGTAGCTGAAGTACACCCTGTTATATAAAGCATTTTCTGATTCCTTCCCTACTGTACCCTATGCCCAATTGTTGATGCCTTCCATCCACATGCATCATATACATAAAAATAAAAATAAATAAAAATGACCTCCTATAAGTCTATATTAGAGACAGTTAAGTGATAGAGTGGATAGAACCCCAGACCCAGAAAAACCCAAGTTCAAATCAGACCTTAGATAATTATTAGCTGTGTTATGTCATTTAGGCTTTTTCTGCCTCAGTTTCCTCAATTGTACAATGAAGGTATAATAAAACCTATCTCACAAGGTCGTTGTGAGGATCAAATGAGATAATATTTATAAAGTCCTTAGCACAGTGTCCATCTCAAAGAAGATAATAAATACTTATTTTCTTAACTATTTTATATCTATTTTTATGCAACTATATATGTACATGTTATCTTTTGAATTAGACTATAAGTTCAAGGATAAGAATTGTTTTATTTTATATCTTATATCCCTAACACATAGTGAATATATAATAAATATTTGTTGATTAAAACTTGTTCAAGTAATGGATGAACAAAATAGCTTCTAAGATCCCATCCAACACTTAAGATCCCATGAGGGCTTGTTTTCTACTGTTTTCTGTCAGAATGTAGGGGGTGACCTGGTTTAGAAGATAGAAGGAGGTGGATAAGAGAGAAGCTTCAGTTTTAATTGCATGGAGCAGCAGATGGCTGTATTTTAAAGGGGAAATGAATTTTGAGTATCGGTCAATCTCTTCTTCAGTGTATAATAAAAGCCCAGGGCAGACTGAAGTGTTCCTTTCAAACCAGGATTGGGGCTGTAGGCTTTCTGACTACACCTGTGTGAAACGCCGCTCTAGCATGGCGGTGGCACACTCCCAACATCTGCTCCTTTCATTGAACTGAGCTGTAAATTGAAATTCCATTGCAATGTTTTTAGAACCAGTTGAAGTAAGGAGACTGTCAGAAATCCTCTTTAAACTCACCCTTATCCAAACAGGAAACTGACCCTTGGCCCCTGGACGTAACAGTACACCAGTGGAAATTTCATTATCCCTGTTTCAGCTGTACTAAGTGAAAATTAATTGTGTAATTATCTGGATGAGCGCATGTGTAAAATTTTACAATGTGCCAGTTAGATTAAGTAACGTGTTAGTGGCATGGTTTAGGGCAGAGTCAAGGCTGTCCTATAAAAATGGCATAAAAAGTCCAACAAGGTTGGAAGGAAAAAAACATATGTTGGAACAAATGTTTAACATGAGAAGGTAAGGTTATACTTAATTCCATAACCTGATGAAAATCTTATCCTCTTATGCCAAGAATAGACCTGGAATAGTTTAGAAGTGTTTGGGCTTGTGTTGTGTTGTGTTACTTGTGTGTATGTGTGCTTAACAAAATTGTGCATTATTGTCATTTAACAATGAGACAATTGATAAAATATCAAACCTGTCCACTTTTCAATTCATCACACACAATTTTCTACTCCTAAAATACATTCAAAATATATAGGGTGCCTTCTGTATAACAAAATTTTACTAAAAACTTTATTTTACCCATTTCGTCAATAAAGCACTGTTCCTTCTCTTGAAAACACCAGCAAGGCATCAGATAACGCAAAAACTGTATCTTAATTTAAAATCATTAAAGCATGAACAGACTGCTTTGCCAATGCATTGGAAGGAGATTTGTGACTTTAGATTTTGCCTTCCTCTATAAAGATTGTAAGGCTGGCTTAGTCTTTGGAGAAAACAGGCTATTTCAGAGAGATAATTTCCATTTCAAAGTCACAGAATTGTTTAGATTATACACTTTCTGGATGAAAAGTACTGCCTGGGTAGACACCCTTTGAAAAGGAATATTCTCTGTAAGCAACATGGTAAATAACTTATAGAGGTCTGACCTGCCTATCTCACAAAGATCAGCAAGATTCTGGTAAATCTAGATAATAAATCTACGTTCTTCCTAAGGAAACAGACTTCCCCGATCTTGGTTGCTTGTGCCACATCATGAGCTTTGTTCATGGCAAAAAGTTCTAATTTTTTTTCTTTTTCTTTTTTTGTTAATTTTGATTTGTTCTTTCTTTGATTTTTAAAATAAAAGGAACATAGAAACTTTCTCAAAGAGAGCTGAAAAAATGCATTACAAATGTTTTTGCTTTTCTGGTTTAGTGAACATGCAAAATGCCAATTGATGCTTGTATATAGATTGTTGCTACTTTAAGAGGTCATTAGTGTTTTAGAGAAAAATAATAAATATGCAAGTATTCAGTGGAAAGTATTCAAATCTATTTTGCTATGATTAAAAGGAGGAACATACAAGGGTAAGTTACAGTACAGGACAGTCATTGGAGAAGAAGATAATTGAGACCATTCAAAAGTCAGAAAAAATGAAATTGTAGATGGAGAGCTAGCTTTAAAATGACAGGAAGAGAACTAGAGACTATATGTCATAGACTTTAAAAGAGAAAGCAACTATTCCCCCTTGGGCAGGCATTTTTCTTCAAAGAAAAATAAAATATTTTCCTCTCTTGTTTGAAAGGTTGGGTGGTTCAATCAAACATCAACCAACAAATCAAGAAACAAAGACACTAGGTCCTATGGTGATGTGGATTTCTCTCATCAGTATCACCAACAGCTTGGCTGTTGTGATGTCCAATAACAATTGCTTCATATGTGGGTTACTTTGCTGTGTCAGGCATCTGATTGCCTTTGTCACAAAACATAGCGTTTGCTATGATTCCTAAAGAATAGAGTGTGATTTATTGTCTTATATAGGTAAAAAGCCAGTAATTATAAGCAGAGGGTTTTTTCCTTAAAAAAAAAAAAAAAAAAAAAAAAACTTTGTAGATATCACTCTTTTAACTGAATTGTAAATTGAACTTAAAAGGGAATGAGTTTTTAAAGTCTCATTTTAAGTGTTAATTATTTTGCCAATGGTCTCTCAGTTGAAGTAATTTGATGGACTAGCACTCAAAACATTGCAGAGAGTATTTAAATTTAAAAATTCATTTGATTATATTAACTTCAAAATTATCAATTACAGATTGTTAGAATCAGAACAAATCTTAGAGATCATCTTTTCTAATCCACTGAGATTATAGATGAGAAAAAATGGGGCTCAGAGATGTTAACTGACTTGCCTGAGGTTACTCATTGATCAAGTTGAAGCTAGAAGACACATTTCATGATTTCTAATTTGTTTTTCCCCCACTCTTCTTAGCGGGGGAGGAGGGGAACAAAGAGATTCTTTCTAGTAATATTAGGACTTACAAATCTAAAAACATAAACATAACTTTGTAGGGCTTTAGCATATGCTTTAAAATTAATTAGTATATTAAAAAGAGGATTTGCTACTAGGCAGGAATTTTCATGATATTGTCTATATTCCCTTCAATATATCAACAATTAATCAGAGATTTGACCCTTGTTAGCACTCCTTCTGACAGTGCATAATATAGCCTCTTTGTGCTATTAGTAAACAGACTCCATAATTTATCATGATAGAAAAATAATGCTGTGGCCACCTTTTCTTATAGTATATATTCCTTAATATTGGAAAAAATCTCAGACCATCTGGTCCAAACAAGAGATCATCCAGGTTTTGCTTAAAGATTTCAAGTGAGGAAGATTCATTATACTTTGAGGCTGCCCAGTCTACAGTGGGATGCTCTCATTGTTAGAAAACTTGTCCTAACATCAAGTCAAAATTTGCAACTTCTTATGACTCCTGGTAATTTTCTTCAAGCTCAAGCAGAACAAATTTAATCCATCACTCTTTTACAAGACAACCCTTTGAATGTAGCCATCTCTCTCTTTCTCTGCCAAATCCATGCCAATTCTTCTCTCAGTTAAATACTCCCATTTCTTCCAGCCAATCATTATACAAGATAAACTTAAGACCTTTACAAATCTTGATTGTCTTCTTCTGGTCACTCTGCAGATTACTAATATTTGTCCTAAAATGTGTCACAGAGAACTAAACATACTACTGTAGGTGGATTGTAATTGGAATTGGATTATACTTTCTTGTTTTTACCATTATGCATTTTATTACCTTTTATTGAACTAAATATAAAATAAGAAAAAATAGAAAAAGAAAGACAGCAAAGGAAAATAAAAACTCAAACTAAACAAACCAGTTTTATGTGTCTTGCAGAATATCAGGGAGGTTTCAAAATATATAGCAATAAATTTTCATTTCAAGAAAACATATATAATAATAGAAGAAATTATATTCATGACTGTTCATATTTTCTTTGCTTCCTTAGAGATTATTCTTTTGTTCTCTCCTGTGCATGCACTTGTTTCCTTTTTTCCTCTTTTAATATTATGTTTTTCTTAAAGCAGCTTAAAACTATATTCACTTTCTTGAGGTCACATCACACTATTAGCTTTTTCATTCATTCATTCATTAACAACCATTAATTGAGTCCTCATTTTGTACCAAGAGCTATGAAAGGCAGTGAGAATACACAGGTGAAAGCAATTCCTGCTCATAAAGAGCTCACATTTTATCAGTGCTTATATAAATTTACTAAAAGTCCTAGATCTTTTTTAAACTACTGTTATCTAAACAGCTATTCCTTCTCTCATATTTGGGAAGTTGATCTTTTGAACCAGTGTACTACTTTACATTTTTATTAATTAAATTTAATTTGTTACATTCAGCCAATCTTTCAGTAACCAATCGAATCCTCTCTCAGTTTAGGAAAGGTGGCCTTAATGTGACAAATACATAATCCCTTTCTCAGGCCTATAGTGACAGTCTTTTTATATTTATAGTGAAACACTGAAGTTCAGTTTTAATGGAAAAATGTTTCCCCTATAATTTTTCCATTCCCAGGTCTTGGAAGCTAATTTTCAAAGGTTTGAAATGTGCAATTGTTAATCTTGGTTAATTAGAACAATTTAAATTCAAAGTAATAGGAGTAAAAAACAAATTAGCCAAATTTCCTTCCTAATAAGTTTGGTAAATTGCATACATATGCAAAATTGTTTCATAATGTTTTCTATAATATATATTAGATATATGAAATATTGATATGTAATTATATATTGCATTATATGTATTTTAATGTAACATATGTCTATATTTCCTTTTTTTCCAAAATGTAGTAGTACAAAGTACCAGATGATTTTTGACATAGCCATTTGTAGAACTTAAAAGTTGGAAAAGTACAAGAATAGCAGTATGTTTCTAGACCTTCTTATTTAATTTTTTAAAATATCCTGAGCCTTAGAGAAGGAAAGCATGTATATGTCTTTAATGATTATGTTCTCATTTCTTTAGAGTGTCAGGCACTATCTTTCCCACTTTCTGAGTTTCATAGACTTCAAAAGTCTGTAGATTCCTACTTTGCCAAATACCTCCCTATTTAGGAAATAGCCAACTATTAGTGAAAGGGGAAACCATAGTAGTCTATTCAAGAAAAACTTTGGACCTCAAGCTTTGTAATTCAGTCTTAAACCAACAAAGTAAGAAGTAGGAAGCCACTTATTGACAGTCACTCTGTACAAGATTTGGATTCAAATGTTATTACTGACATAGTAGTAGCATGATTATGGGCAATCTTTTCAATGAGTTTGCCCAGGAAACTCTTTACAACAATAAGTTACACAATGAAGTCACTGAACTGTATTAATGGAGGGAGTCTCCCACAATGATATTACAGGTCTGGACAAAGAAAAAAAAAAAAAAAAAACACCATTAGCCCAGAGCTCTTCAGGAGGAAGTAATAAGATAGACTAATGATACATTCCTTTGAACTTCATATTGACTTAAAAGTCAGCTCTTTTATTTCTGTGCCATAAGAAAAGTTAGGCATGAAGAATTCAGAGAAGCCTGGGAAGACTTATATTAACTGATGCAAAGGGAAGTAAGCAGAACCAAGAAAAAAATTTACTTGACTGTCATAGCGTAAATAAAAAGAATAATAAAAAATCAAAAGCTTTATAAAAGGCATCACTACTCACAGCTTTGCAGAAGCTGTGGATATGGAACATGGCTTGACTGGAATACATTCTTTCCCTCTCCCTTTCCCTCTTCCTTTCCTTCTTTTTCCCTGTCTTCCTTAGATTCATATACTGTGCTTGGGAGTAGGGAGAAAAATCTATTTGAAAATGAAGTTTATGTTTATATATACATACACACATATAATACACAACCCATATATTATGTATATATACATAGGGAGAGAGAGGCAGACATTATTATTTAATGTATAATATATATCATAGTTACATACATTGGGCAACTATGTGGCACACTGGATAGAGCATTGGACATGGCATCAGGAAGACTGATCTTCCAAAATTCAAATATGGCCTCAGATACTTACTAGTTCTATGACCCTGGACAAGTCACTTAACCCTGTTTGCCTCGGTTTCCTCATCTATAAAATGAGTTAGATTACAGACTACTCTAATATTTTTGTCAAGAAAACTCCAACTGGAGTCATAAACAATTGGACATGACTGAAAAATGACTGAACACATGATATATATATATATATATATATATATATATATATATATATAAATTATCTCCATGTTCACATAGATTCTCATATATTCATATGTATATATAATATTCATAATAAATTAACTCTGTGTTCACAGAGAATCTCATATATACATATCCATATATATATATAGTATTCATAATAAATTAACTCTATGTTCACATAGATTCTCATATATATCCATATATATAGTATACATATATGGTATACATGCATAAATATATAATGTAATATATGTCTATGCAATATAATATAAATATAATACTGCATATATTATCTATGGGTTATATATAATATAATATATGTGGAAAATATATTTGATAATGAACCTCATATAAAAAATAAAAGATATCTAAATATTCAAGTCAATTTTAAATACTTAAACTGTAACTTTACTATCCTAAAGATAAGGATTTTATGCTCTCTCAATAGGATAGCAACAACCCCATGATTCTATTTGTGCATACCTTAGCTATTTCTTGTATAAAGACACTTTTTCACAATAGACAAGAAAATGAGTTTACAAATTTTACAATTATTAATGGCAGTCATAATTTTTTTGCCTAAGGAATTATTGGCTCCTTTGCTTTCTAGAAATCAGGAAACATAAGCTCAGGAAACCTATGAGGTGTGAAAGGTACTACCCATATTATGGCCATAAGTGAGAGCCCATAAAAAGTCCAGAAACAGGAAGTTACAGGGGGCAAGATATTCCTTTGCAAAAAAAAGAGGGGCAGGGGAGAGGGAATGTAAAATAATACTGACACTATAGCTAAAAATAAACGACAGAGTATCAGGTCTTAGAAAACATAACATATTTTCCTGGAGAACAGAAATATAAGACAGCAAAGGGAATTCTTTCGTTCACTGTCCCACTTTTATCCCAAAGATCTGAGGAAGTCAAATGAAAATTTCCTGGCATCCTGGGGCAATAAAATAATCTCAGTCTTCTTGTGAAACCACATTGCTATGAGGATGGAACAGAGGTTCTTTCAGAACTCTTAAGTGCCCAGTAAGTAGCATTTTTTCCCAGAAAACTGAGGCTTTGTTTATTTGCAAAGAGTTAAGCCATGAATGTACTGAGCAATGAATTGCCCAGGTGAACCCCTCAGAGCATAGCACCCATCTCTGTCTTAACAGAGCTAATCTCCATTAAGGGTTTCATTCACATCTTCCTGAAGAAGAATCACAAGTGATTAAGACTTTGCCCTGTTTTGCCAAGCAGCATTGTGACTGAGGAAGTGGGCCCAAGAATTTCAGGATCTATAAGAAGCCTAGCATAATTAGGGAGTGGATTGTATGAGCACAGATCTTAACTGGTAAACTTTTATCAGGTTGGAAATCATTTTGTAATTTTCAAAAGAACTTGATCAAGGGTACAGACATAAGAAAATCATTCACTTTTTCATGCAAGAACCTTCCTGTTCTTTGGTTAAAATTTTAAATGACTATTTCTTAGCCCACAATAGAACTTTGTGGGAGGGAGAAAAAGTCTTTTATTTTAAAACTGCCCCTTAGTGAGAGACTATTTACATACCAAATGCTATAACATCATGTCCTCAGCTGCAGGAAGTTTATGGATTACTTACCCCCTCAGAAAAACCAAAATATACAGAATCATTTGTGTTTCTTAAAATCTGGTCTGTATTATTTGGACTGAGTTCTTCCCTACCCACCCTAACCTCACTCCTACCCCCACCCCCACATCTACCCATCTCTGTTAGCCATAAGGTTTGTGTTGGAGAAATTCTGCTAATCACTTGAGTGCCTGTGAAAGGTGCCAGATTGACAGCCCTCAAGAGGAAACACGCCTGTTTATAAGAGATGTCAGCACTGCAGATTTCCCCTTGGGCTGCTAATAACTTTCTGGGAGAGAGGAATCATAGATTTGGAGCCAGAAGGCCATATAGTTAAACCCCACATTTTACAAATGAGGAAACTGAGGCCCAGAAAGGTAACATATAACTTGCCCAAAGTCAACTCATGCCATTTAAGTCATCTAAACCCTGTTACCAATCATCCCCTGACCTCCCCAACAGAAACTCTGCAAGAAATCCCTAATTCGTCTGAACAATCACAGATGATCCTCACACTTATCAACTCACTAGGTTGTTTTTGTTTGTTTTACACAACTTATACTTCACCTCCTTATTCATTTTTATCCTCACCTCACTTTAATTGACAAAAGAACTTCTTAAAATATTAGCAACTCCTGCTCTATTTTTTTAAACCTCTTCACTCTCATAGACACAATGAGCCTCAAGAAATAAGCTCATATGTCTTTATTAATCAATCAAAAGGTATTTATGCAGCACTTATATTTTAAGAACTGTGGATGGCTACACAAAGATAAAATCTTCACTTTTCCCCTTGACTTCGTTTCCAAACTCTACTTCTCCATTTCAGAAATCTCCTCGTTCCACCTTGCTTTTGTTGGCAGCATGCCCACTCCCAGAATACCCCACACAATCCCTCTCTGGGTCCCCACCCAATCTCTCTTTGGCTCCTCTATTCTTTTCCATTGATTTAGCTCACAGGATCATCCAAACTCAACATTTGGAAAAGACTTCTTACACAGTATTCTACTTAAAACATCTTCATTTTACTGATAAATAAATATCACACAGGGAGTAGACACAGAAGGCAGGATTTGAACCCCAAGTTCTCTGACCCTAGAGTCAATGCTTTTTCTACTGGACCTTCTTCCCTCTCTGCCTGTCCTACCAAAGACTCCCTCACCTGCTCCTTTCTCCTCAGATCTATTTTGAAACATTAAGAAATTTTTTTTCTTCTAGCTAAAAACCTTCACTGAAACCACCTGTGAAGACTGGGAAGACTTGGAGAGATTCAACTGTGAAATTCCTCAGTCTAAAATACCCTCTGTTTTGGGAAGTAAGAGAGGGATCATAGCAGGAGGTGGGAAGCAGGATGTTTAAAATCATGGCATTCACCCATTACCTAAACATCCGATAGATATGTCAATGAATCCCAGAGAATTGTGAACATTGAGATTTATGGAGACATGCTAAGAAACTGAAAAGAAAATACCCCCTCATAATAGTGAACATATTACACAAGAGAATTTACCAGGAAGATGTTGGAGGAAAGTTTGTTACTGTTCAATTCTGTCTGATTCTTCATGGCCCTGTGGAACCCAGCATGCCATTTCTGTCCACAGGGTTTTGTTTTGTTTTGTTTTGTTTTGTTTTGGCAAAGATACTGGAGGGGTTTGCCATTTCCTCCTTCTAGTATAGTAATACAAACAGAGGTTAAATTACTTGCTCAGTCAGTAAACATCTGAGTCAAATTTGAACTCAAGTCTTCCTAATCCCAGACTCAGTGCTCTATCTATACATTGAACCATATAGCTGTTTCCTGGAGGAAAATAAAATAGCTTGCCCCTATTAAGCTATATATCCTCAGCACTGTGCTAGGAACATATAATGATAATATTTAAGTACATAAGGAATCTGTAATTTCATCTGTGTGGGCACTCTCTCCACTGAGGAAGAGAATAAGCATTTTTTTCTCAATAGTATTTTATTTTTCCAAATACATATAGAGATAATTTTCAGCATTCATTTTTGTAAGATTTTGTGTTCCAAATTTTTCTTTCTCCTTCCCTTCCCTTTCCCTTCTCAAAAACAGCAAGTAGTCTGATATAGGTTAAATATATACAATCCTCTTAAACTTATTTCTATATTTGTAAGGTTGTGCAAGAAAAATTATACCCAAAGGAAAAAAAACTCGAGAAAGAAAAAGTAAACAAACAAACAAAAAAGGTGAAAATACTATGCTTTGATCCACATTCAGTCTCCATAGTTTCCTCTCTGGATATGGATGCCATTTTCCATCCCAAGTCTGTTGGAATTATCTTGAATCACTGTATTATTGAGAAGATCCAAGTCCATCATAGTTGATCATCACATAATCTTGCTGATGCTGTGTACAATGTTCTCCTGGCTCTATTTACTTCACTTGGCATCAGTTCATGTGTATCTTTCCAGGCTTTTCTGAAATAAGCCTGAAGAATAAACATTTATTAAGTACTTACTTAAGTGGAGATCTGTGTTAAGCACTTTATAAATAGTATCTCATTTACTCCTTCCAGTATCCCTAGCAGATGAGTATTAATATTATTATCATCATTCTTATTTTATAGTTGAGGAAAATAAGATTTAGTGAGTTGCCTAGGGTCACACAGTTAGAAGGTGACTGTAGTCACATTTTGAACTTAGATCTTCCTGACTCCTGACCCAGTTCCCTATCCAACAGGTCACTAAGCTAAGATAATGATACATCTTTGAAACCTACTATGACCAAAAAAAGAAAAAAGAAAAATTTTATTATGGCTACTCTGATAAATGGTGAATCTCTGAACTTAGCAAGGCCATTAAGGAAAACAGACTACAATTCATCACCAACCTTTACTTCAAGTCTTTTGGCTATTTAGGACTGGCCAGAGTTTGCCCTGCATTGTTATAGCCTTCAAAAACATAATCTCTTCCAAATCATGAAAAATTCTACATTGGAGTAGGATTTTAATAATTCTTTTTAAAATTAAATTTTTTAAATGTTTTGTTCACTTTGTATCAGTTCATCTAAATCTTTGCAGATTTTTCTGAAATTATCATGCTTATCATTTTTATAGCACAATAATATTCCATTACAATAATATACTTCAGCTTGTTTAGCAATTCCCAAGTTGATGGGCATTCATTCCATTTATTCAAGTCTTCTTATACAAAATGACTTATGTGGAAATGTTTTATACAATTTCACATGTATAACCTATATCTGGTGGCTTACTATCTCAGGGAGAGGAGAGAAGAAAGAAGAGAGAAGTAGAATTTGGAACTCAGAGTTTAATAAAATGTTAAAAATTACATGTAATTGGGGAAAATGTAAAATTTATATATGAATACCTATAGGTACATACTTATACATATATGTGTATGTATGTATGTATGTATACACACATATATACATAAAAATTTACCAAGTGTTTTATTCACAACAATCTTGTGAGATAAGAAGTAAAAGTATTAATGACCTCAGGAACTGAGGCTCAATGACTTCCCCATAGTCATCTACTTAGTTATCAAACCTGAGATCTGAATCCAAGTCTCCTAATTTCAGATCTTTGTGTTTATTCCACTATACTAAACAAGTGTGACTGAAGTATAAGATAATTTTTAATGGATGCTATAATATTACTTAATAAGCCAACTTTGGTTTTATTTTGGTTTTTGTTTGTTTGTTTAGTTGGTTAGTGTTTTATTTTTTTTTAACCAGATCTTTGAATTTTTTGGCCTAGGTATTTTCCAGTGAAGAAACTCTTTACCAATAAAAACAGGAAACTTATATACTTTAAAGTCAGACAGTGTCTCAGGACACTGAAAGGTTATGTAACTTAACCCAGAGTCACACAGCCAAGAGATGTCAAGGCCAGATTAAAGCCAAATCTAATGATTTCTAGGCCAGTTTTCAATTAATTTTGCCATACTGCTTCTACAGCTAGTTAGTGTTGGGAGTTTTATGTCTGTGTGTGTGTTTTTGTTTTTGTTATTATTTTGTTTTCCTTAGAGAATAAATACACCCCAGGTATAAATATCATGTCCTTTGGAAGAAATATTAGCATTAGGTTTTTATGTCATACTATAAACAGTGGAGATTACAGAAGGAGTATTTTAAAGTATTTTGCTCATAGTAGGAACTTAAGACATTTTTGTTTAAATTAAATTAAATTGTAATTGTGAATGCAGCTGCCAAAACTCCCTAGTTTATAAGTGGAATAAATCAGAGTAAAGCTAAGAAAATCTGGCTCAGAGTAAATCCGGGGGGGGGGGGGGGGGGCGGGGGAAGGAATATTATTGGTAGTTCTTTTTTAAGTTGTAAAAAACTTGCTCTGGAACCATAAGTTAAATTTGATTAACTAACTAGGTTTCTTCTTCTATAAAATGGAGAAAGAACTAACTGCTAAAATGAGAGCCATCACAAATATTTCAAAAGAAGACAAGTGTGCTTACATTTTAATGTGGTTTTATGTCTAAAACAAGCAAATAAAAACACACTGTAAATTTTCAATAAGGCAGATTTGGTAGTATACTTTCATGCATTGGCCTCAATACTGATTGACAGTTTAATCAGACAATGACATTTAAGCAATCAGTAAATAATTATTAAGCCACAACTATGAGGTGTTAAATTCTGAAGCTATAAAAAAAATCGAAAGATAGCTCTTGCTCTAATTGGACTCATAGTATAATGGAGGAATCAGTATGTAAAAACTGCATACAAGAAAGATCTATACAGGATAATTTGGAAATATTCAATAGAGAAGAAGCATTACAATTAAGACTAATGGAGAAATAACCTCCAGAAGAAGGTAAAATTTTAACTATGACTTGAAAAAAAGACAGGAAAGCCAGGAAGCAAAAACGAGGGAGAGGACAATTTCAAGTATGGAAGACAGTCAATAAAAATGCCCAAACCCAAGAGATGGAGTATTAGGATTTGAATGCCAAGCAAAAGCTCCTTTAGATTCTGGAGATAATAGGAGTCTACTGGAATTTAATTGAGTAAAGCTTGGTGGGGTGGGGGCCAATGGGAAGAGAGAGATAACATATTCAGACTTGAATTTTAGAAAGCTTTGATAGCTGAATGTAGAAGCTACTATGGTGGAGAAAGACCTAAGGCAAGGATACCAACTAGTGGAGTATTATTATAGTCTAGTATGAAGTAATGAGGATCTGCTCTAGGACCTAATTTTTTTAACTTTAGTTCATGACCCCATATGGGAGAGGTGTCTCATAACTGAATGTTGGAGTCACAAAACTATGACTGTTTGATTTGTATGCCTATTCTATATACTTGAATACCCAGGGTCATATAAATATTTCTCAGATGAAAAGAGTATAAAAAGTTTAAGAATCCCTAGAATAGTAGAAGTATCAAAAGAGAGGAGCAAGTATATTTAACAGGAGTTTTGAAGATAGAAATAATAGAATTTGACAACTTATTGACAATGGTTGGAGGCTAGAATGAAAGCCTGGATAACTGAGATATTGGTGCAACTCTTGAAAGAAATAGAGAAGTTAGAAAGAAGAGACAGTTGGGTGGAGAGGTGCTCATTGGAGATAATGATTTCTATTTTGGACATGTTGAGTTTAAGAAGTCTATAAGACATCCAATTCAGGGAGTTCCGATAAGCAGTTGGAGAGACTGCAGGTATTTATTTGTGGATCATCAGCATAGATACAATTATTGAATCCATAAGAGCTGCTGTAACAGTATAGAGGGAGAAAAGAAGAGGGCTCAGGAAAGGGTTTTCTCAGACATCCATGATTAGAAAGTGACATGACTGAAGAGAGATCAAAGAAGACTGAGAAGGAGCAGTCAGACAAAAAGAGGAAAAGGGGAATAGATTTCGTTTTTGTTTTATGATGAAATGTTACTGAAATTTATTTAGGGTTTTAGGGTTAAGGGATCCAAGTCTTTGTTCCCTCCCAAAGACATCCTTTATCACTGTGTACTATTTGATGTATTCTAATCTGCATTCAATTCAAGCTTTTGTTTTACTGCTTTACTTAGATAAATGGATATATTAATTAATCTTTATCCATGATGTATTTGGGAAGATAGGGAAGTTGATCATACTAACTTATTACCTTTTCCTTGAGTGGTCAGGGAAAGTATGTAATACATATCCTGATTCTCCCACCCCCCACCATATTATTTTTTTAATTATAGCTTTTTATAGACAGAACATATGCATGGGTAATTTTTACAACATTGTCCCTTGCGCTCACTTCTGATCCAACTTTTCCCTTCCTTCCCTCTACTCCCTCCCCTAGATGGCAAGCAGTCTTATACATGTTAAACATGTTAAAGTATATCCTAGATACAATGTATATGTGCAGATCCATACAGTTCTCTTGTTGCACAAGAAAAATTGGATTCAGAAGGCAAAAATAACCTGGGAAGAAGAACAAAAATGCAAGTAGTCCACATTCATGGGAACAGTTTTTGAGAGAGACAGACAAGAGACAGAGAGAAAGGAGTGTGAAGAGAGTGATCAACAATATCAGAGGCAGGTTTCCCATCCCTTCCCTTGTTTTCACATACACACACACACACACACACACACACACACACACACACACACACACACACCCTTGATAAACTGCCCCAGGATACAAAAGTTCCCCTCCTTTAGTAGAAATTCCACAGTAACAGCAGGCAGTACCAAATTCTCAGGCTGCTGCTTTGCATGTCTTTCTCACCATCCTGTAGGTAACTGGCAGGAGGTAGGGAGAGGGAGCCCCAGATGGACCCCAGAAATCATCAAATGGGGCAATGTCTTCAAATGTACCAATGTACTTATGGCCCTGCTTCAAAGACAAGTCCATGGATAGCCTGTAGGGTAAAGAGATGTTGGAAAACTTCCTTGAGACATGGACTATGTCAGAAGATGAAAGGAAACACTATGGAGCAAAATTAAACTCTACAAGCTTTGGTTTTTCAAACTGCTTGAAAAATCTAATATCCTTTTCCTTTATTTATCTTAAACATTTTAAAGGCATTCAAGGGATTCAGCCCAAAAGATAAACAGACTAATGCTAAAAATAAGAATGACAACTCAAGGTATCATTTTTCAAAAAAAAAAAATATGTAAGTTGATCAACAATGGTATTTTGGAAATGTTTTGTTTTAATATTGTTCAGTGACATTTCAGTGTTATCCCATAGCAGTTAAAAATGCTTTCTTTGTGATCACTTAAATTTGACATGACCAATCAATGTGTCATTTTTCCACCCTTCAATTAATCCTCTGTGGCACTTCTAGATTAATTTTCCTTGTCCAAAGACCTGGTTGTGTCATTTTGTTCAAGAATTTGCTCTACAGAAGAGAAAAGCTCAAACATTTAAGCTTAATATCCAAACCTGCTATAGATCTCCTGGTCTTTACTTTCCCAGTGTTCTGGGGCTCCATCCTCAGCCTATGTTCTGGCCACAAGAAACTGCTGTTTTCCTATTTCTATGCCTTTACTATTGTTATCCTTATGCCAAAAATGCCCCCCTCTTCTCCATTTCACTATGGAATTTTCATCTAGGTTTTAAGCACAATTAAAATGTTATTTGTGTCATGAAGCCTTTCCTAATCCACTTCTACTGGTCAAACCTTTTCCTTCCCCTTATGTCTGGCAGGAATTTTTCCTCCAGAGGTATATTTTAAAGAATATACAAAACACTATGCTTTTGTATGGAACTCCTAGTATGGAAAGTCCTTCCACCAATACTAATCACGAGATTGAATTAGAGGAAAAGTTCTAGAGAGTATTCTGAGATACCAGGAGGTTAAGAGTCACACAGCAAATAAGAATCAGAAGTGGGATATGAACCAAGTTCTTCCTAATTCTATGCCCAGGACTCTAGCCACAATTCTGCACTGCTCTTTCTTAGAAGCACTTAGCCTGTATTTGTGTGAGTGTATATGTGAGTGTCTGTATGTGTTACTGTTACATGTGAATCCTTTTCTAGAATGTTAGCTCTCAAAGAACAGGAGCCAAGGCTTATCTTAATTTTGTGTATTTTATAATCTCAAGTCCAGTTTTGCATATAGAAGATGTTTATATAATGCGTGTTGGCTTGAATTTAACAATAATTTGATGTTATTAATTTCTATCTCACAAATTGATAGTTTGTTGGTTTTTTTTCCAGTCATATTTAATTTGTTGCAATTCCACTGAAGGTTTTCTTGACAAAGATAATACCGTTCCATTCTCCAGCTCATTTTAGATGAGGAACCTGAGCTAAATAGAATTAATTAACTTGCTCAGGTCACACAGCTAGTAAATGTCTGAGGCTGGATATGAATCGAAAATGATGAGTTTTCCTGACTCCAGGCTCAGTATTCTATTCACTGTGCCACCTACCTAACTGTAGAAATGTTAATTTATATTTACCTCCTACGTATCAGATACTATAGTGTTAAGCACTGGAAACATAAGTATAAAAAATATAGTCTTTGTCTTTAGGCAGCTTAAATCTAATGGGAGAAGACAATACAAAATAGGGAGCTAAAAATTGGGACAGGGAGGGAAAAAGAAACATTTGGTTGGTTAATCATGCAGATCAAAGGTAGCCATCAGCATCATACTAGGCAACAAGAAGGTTTCTCTGGTACTAGGTGCTTTTAATTCTGTTTTTTCTCCAGTTCAATAAACCAATTAACAAGTATTTACTAACAATTTTCTATGTTGTAAATACTGTTAGGTTCACTTCAGATGGAGATACAAAGACAAAAAAGAAATAATTATTACTCTCAAGAAATTTCCATTCTGTCAATGAAAAAAAAAGTGATAAGTACAGACAATTGAATATATAAAGAATAAATAAAAATAAGTAGAAAGTAATTATGAAGGAAAATCCAAGAATTTATAGAAACTTGGAAAATGTTCAGGTAAAAGGTGACATTTGAGGGGAGTCTTATGAGGTAGAGGTGAGGATAGATTTCACTCCAGTTTTGAGATATTTCAACACATGGTGATGGGAGATGGAGTGTCTAAGAAACAGAAAAATCTAGTTTGGCTAGATCATGCTATGGAGAGGATGAAAAATATACAATGAGGTTTGGAAGATAGGTTGATGCTTGGTTTTGAAAGGTTCTAAAAGCCAAATTCTATAGAACTGTTTTTATTTTATATACAGGCAATAGGGAGACTATGACGCTTATACAGTATTAGGTGGTAGGGATACAAAGTCAACAATGAAACATTCCCTGATCTTGGGTACTCTTCCACTCTATCATGGGAGACAACATGCAAACACGTACATATTACTTTAAAAGTACATGCATAATAACTTTGTTGTTGTTGAGTCACCTCCAAGACCCCATTTGGAGTTTTCTTGGCAAAGATACTAGAATGGTTTGCTATTTCCTTCTCTAGCTCATTTTTCCAATGAGGAAACTAAGGCAAAAAGTTAAGTGACTTGCCTGAGGTTATAAGTATCTGTTGCTTTGTCCTTCCTTCTCAAAATGGACCATGACACCAGGGAGGTGATTACATACCAATGAGTTGGATTTAAGTGAGGGAGGCTGTGCAAAGTCACTTGCCTCACTTTCCCCTCCAGAACCATTTGGGTCCAGTGGTCAGGAACTCCTGACTCCATGACTGGCACTCTGTTCCTTGTACCACCTAGTTGCCCACTATAACATAGATGGCAATATTAGCAATTAGGGAGATCAGGAAGGGTTTAATAATGCAGGGAACATTTGAAGTGAAATTTGGGGAAGAAGCAGAAGTGAGAAAGGAAGTGTGTTCTACACAGAGAACTTCCTTGCAAGGGCACAAGAGATAACAAAGGAATGTCTATCAACTGAAGTTTTTGTCAAAGCAGCTTCTCACTGAAGTGCTCTTTTACCTGGCAAACCCCCTACTCAAACCTATCTGATATCCTTTCTGCATATCCTAGGTATATGAATTTGTGCATTTTATCCAGAGCTGGGAATTTGAACTGGACCAGGATAGACCAGGACTTTGTATATGCCTCTTGGAAAATAGGCTTTGGTTATCTATGCTCGTAAAAGTGTGAGCTAGAGCATTTCCTTCTCTCAGCTTTGTCAGCTAGCCCAGATAAAGCTGTCCATGATGAACACCTACCTAACTACTGCCTAAGATGCAACTATCTTGATATTCTACTTCTTTGTAAAGCCATAAATAATAAACGAATAAAAGGGAGATGTTGTTACTGTTACTTGGTCCTTCCTTCTCAAAGTGGACCACGACATCAGATAGGTGATGTGATGACATGCCAGTGAATTGGATTTAAGTGAGGGAGACTGTGCAAAGTCACCTGCCTCACTTTCCCCTCCAGAACCATTTGGGTCCAGTGGCTAGATAGAGATCAGGACTACTGGAGATGGCCCAATAGGATTACTTGGCATTGGGAGATCTTGGCCTTTTTTAGTCTTCAACAGATCTGTTTGCCTAAGGTCACACCCATTTAACGATAAAGGCTAGGAATATAAAAGCATTTCTGCCTCCATAAATTGTATCAGGTTCTCTAGTTTATAAAATGGAGATAACAATACAATGCTCCCCTTTTTCAACTTACTTTGTATAAATTGCTTTATAGTTCTTTAGATTTATTCTCTTTAAGTTTATTATGCATAAATGTATATTAAATGAGATTAGGGGCTATTTCATTTCTTATTTTTTTAATCTTAGTTTCTGGCACATAATAGATATTCAATACTTTTATAGATTTATTGATTGAAACTTTTTTTTGGCTGAGGCAATTGGCGTTAAGTGACTTTCCTAGGGTCACACAACTAGGAAGTGTTAAATGTCTGAGACCAGATTTGAACTCAGGTCCTCCTGACTTCAGGGCTGGTGTTCTATCCACCGTGACATCTAGCTGGCCGATTAAAACTTTTTTATGTTGATTACTGAGAAGAAAAACTTTGTAGTATATGAAATGTCACATAAATGTGAGCTATTATTCATGGATTTTCACTTTTTTGTTAATAAAATTTGTAAATATAAGATTCCTATTAAATCTGCTATTCACTGAAAAATGAACTTTGAATACATTGAACTTTCTATAGCAACAGAAGCAAGTTATCACCATTCATAAGATAAGTGTTAAGTGAAATAGTAGATAGAGTATTAGGTCTAGAATCCGGAAGAACTGAGTTCAAATGCTTCCTCATTTACCAACTGTGTGACCCTGGACCTTAACAGTTATCTCATTTAACCAGTGCCTAAACAAAAGTTTCCTTTTGCAACAACTGGTTAACCATTTCTTCATATTTAGCAGATGACTAAGACTATATTTGCCTAATACTTATATACACCAATAGATTCAACTACACAAATTAAAGATGTTGGAGTTATGATCTTCAAAACTTTTGCCTGATATTAAATAGAATTTAAAGTAATCACAGGTTGGATGGTCCACTGGGAGCTAGACTGGAATCAGAAAGATAGTTCAAATGCTCATATGCTTACAATGCAACTCTGGTCTTACTCTCTCCCAGCCTGTTTTCTCAAAAAATGGTGATGATAATAGCACCTACCTTTCAGTCTCAAATGAGATAATGTATATAAAGTGCTTTGCAAACTCTAGAATTATGTAATTAAGTCTTAGAGCTGTTAATATTTTTTGTTGTTGATGTTGTCGTCACTATTGTTATTCAGAGACTTCAAGTGATTTGTAGCTAGAGAGAGGGAGAGGTCATTTCCAATGGATAGAGGATACTTTTAGCATAATACATCAAAAGATTTATGTGTCTCCAAATATTTCTGCTTTGCTACAACAGTATCTAAATTCCTAACATTTAGGATATTTCCTTTAGATTTGTGGAATTATAGGGCTTAAAATTAGAAAGGATATTAGAGATAATGCAATTCATTTTACATATAAGGAAAATGAACCCCAAATGACTGGTCAAGGTCACACAGATAAAAAGAGATCCAATATTTGATCCCAATTAACACAATCTCTGCCACTACACTCTGGGTACCTCAAGAAAGGCACTGTGTCTCCAGAAGGTTTCTGTTAAAATTATATTATATTACCTATAATTTATGCCTTCACACTTATTAATTCCCAAGACTTAGCAATTCTCTTCCACTGAGGATTCATTTTTCTTAATAACAAATTTTTCAGTTGGTTAAATTTTTAATTCTTTGTACTCCAAATTTTTTTTTTAATTTTTTGGTTCCAAGGAGTATAGAAATCTTTACAAATTAAATATACACTTCCCTGCCTTCTTTTAAAAAAAGCATAATGAATATCACAAAATCTTTTTTTTGATGCTCCAAATCTATATTATGAACCTCAGTTGTTGTGATTTGTTATTTGCTATACCTTTAGCTTTGAATATAGAAGTATGTGCCGATAATTTCAGACACAGAGTTGAGGTAATTTCAAATAAGAAAACCCCAGAAGAAGCTATTGATCATATTTTCCATAATGATACCTGAAGGGATATAAAATTATTGGTGTTTTTCATACATTCTGAATATCAAATTATCAAACTATTCTCTTTCCTATGTTCTGCCTCAATTGCTAACTTTTCTCTGCTGTCCAAATGCCTCCTGATTTGTGGCTCAATTGTCTTTTTTCGGTCTTTGCCAGTTGTTTTCATCACCAGGACTACTTATTCCATGCTCTATTCTGCTAGCTAATCAAGTAAAGAACTTTTCTTTTTCTTAATGGCTAATCAAGCAATTACAATGCATTAGGAATGATCTGATCTTGCTAGAGCTTTTATTTCTTTTTCTCTTTTCTTGTTCTTTATCTTTTCTTCTCTCTTCCTTCTTTCTTACTCCCAAGATCAATGTTAGTACCAGCCTAGATGCTTGAAGACACTAGAAATCTGGTCTCCAAATACATAGGTGTTGTGTGTCTGTGTGTACATACATATATATGTATATGTATGTATCTCACTGTGTCAAATACATAATATATGCTCCTTAAATACTTCTTAACTAGCTACCAATGCAAGGGATAATCAGGGGACAGCTCAGTGGTACAATGGATAAAGCACTAAGCTTGGAGTCAGGAAGACTCATTTTCATGAGTTCAAATTTGATTTCAGTTCAAATCTGGCTTACTAGCTATGTGACCCTGGGCAAGACATTTAATCCTGTATCTCAGTGTCCTTATCTATAAAATAAGCTAGAGAAGGAAATGGAAAACTACTCCAGTATTTTTGCCAAGGAAATTCCAGATGGGGTCATGAAGAAAATGAAACTACTCAACAGTGACAAAGATTCAGTCATGAATGAATGACTGTAACTAAGATATGGTTCCACTATTAAAAAAAACAAAAAAAACAAAAAAAAAAACCTGATGTAGAACTATCTTGTAAACCTGCAATGTTAACCTTTAAAATACACCAACTTATCAAGCAAGCACAAGTCTATTGAGTCTGCTCTGTGCCAGGCACTGGGGATAATCAAATAATAAAAATCAATAGTAAAATAATTCTTACCCTCAAAGAGCTTACTTTCCAACCAAGTAGATAATATGAATGTGTAAAGGTTTATATATTCCATGAATGATTCATTTTAACTTCTTTTGTGTTTGGCCAAGAAATTTTCTGAAACACACAAAGCCATCCCTCCTACTTGATGACTTTCAAACCAATCTCATCCAAAAATATTTGGTTTATCACTTTGAAATTCCATGGGACTCATTCATGAAGTTTTGTTGTACTTCCCATCCAAAAGATGATCCAAAGTCTTTTCTTTGTTAAAATGTAATGAAAACTTGTTCCTTGTTCCCTCCTTCTCTTCCTTCCCCTCTCCTCGCGGGAATTAATCAGTGGTCCTCAAACTTTTAAAATAGGGGGGGGCAGTTCACTGTCCCTCAGACTATTGGAGGGCCGGACTATAGTAAAATCAAAAACTATGAACAAAGTCCTATGCACTCTGCATATATCTTATTTTGAAGTGAAGAAATAAGATGGGAGCAAATATAATATTTAAAATGAAGTAAAGTTAAACCAACAAACTTACCAGTATTTCAATGGGAACCTTGCTTTGGCTAATGAGATGGTCAATGTCTGGTTCCATATTTGTCACTGCTAGTCGTAACAAGTGATGCAAGTGTGCATCCATTAGTCTTGATTTGGTTGGAGATTTCAAATGTTTTATTCTAGAAAAAGTCTGTTCACAGACATAAGTGCTGCCAAAGATGGTTGGCATTTTGAGTGCATGGTTCCTGAGATGAGGATATGTCTCAGAGGGGAGAGATGCATAGAAATTATGAAGGCTGCTTGACTTGAATACGTCTTTCAGAGAGTCACAATTCTGCAGTTCAGTCAGTTCCATTTGGTAAATTGTGTCCACATTTTCAATGTCAATAGAAAATGGATTACGGAAAAGCTCTATGTCCTATTCATGGAGACTCTTTATATCTAAATTGGAATTCCTTTTGCAATTTTTCCGATGAATCTACACATGTTTTGTTTGGGAATGCAATCAGTGGTTTTTCTGCTAACAGATTTTGAGTTGTGGGGAGATGGCAGAAGTTTTCCTCCTTCACTTGTTAGATGAGGAGGCCTAATTTTACTTCAAATGCTTTGACATGTGATTGCATGTCACAGATGAGCCTCCCCTTTCCTTGAAGTTGGATATTGAAATTGTTGAGTAACTCTGTTACATGTGTCAGAAAGGCAAGGTGCCATTTCCATTCTGCATCATTGAGCTCTGGTACTTCTTTGTTTTTGAAAGCAGAAAAGTTGTAATCTGTGGAAATAAGTCATAGAAACGTTTCAAAACTCTCCCTCAACTCAGCCAATGGACTTCCGGGTTATATAGAACATCTTCATACTCAACATTTAGCTCAGACAAATTCCTGAAATTGTCTATGATTTATTGCATTAACTCTAATGAAGTTAACACAAAATACCACAATTTTCATAACAGAGTTCCACTTCAGTGATTTACTACACAGCGCTTATTGATGGATGAGGCAGTGTATGGCTATTGGATGAGAATGGTTATGTTTGTCCATCTCTTGGTTAATGTGAGAAATTACTCCTTTCTTAGACCCCACCATTCTAGGGGCACCATCAGTTGTCACACTGGCTAGTTTAGCCCAGTCCAGCTTCAAACCATTCATAGTTTGGCAAACCTTTTCATAGATATCCTCTCCTGTAGTTGTTCCTTTGATGCTTTGCAGTGCAGCAAGCTCTTCTATGACCTCAAAATAATCATTCGTCCCACGAATAAAAATTAGAAGTTGTGCAGATTCACAAACATCATTACTTCCCTCGAGTGCCAAGGAAAAATATGAAATTATTTTTGTGGAGTTTTGCAAATGCTGATGCAGATTGTCTCCCATTTCTTCAATCCTCCATGTAGTTGTAGGTCCTAAAAGACTCACTGTACTAAATAAATCGGCCTTTTCTGGACACATCTCTTTGGCAACAGAAAGAAGGCATTCTTTAACAAATTTTTCCTCCACAAATGGTCTGCCAGTGCATGCTATTAGCTTGGCAACTTGAAAACTTGCTCACAGTGATGAAATATTTAGCTGCTTCTGCTTCACAAAAATATTTTGTTGAGTTGTCAATGCATTTTTCAGTTTTTAATATTTTATCTTTTCTCACTTCTCCAACCAATCATATTTATCTTTATGTTGAGTTTCATAGTGTTGACACAAATTATATTCTTTGAACACAGACACTATCTTCTGGCATATCAGACATACAGCTCTTTCTTTGTACTGCATGAAAAAGTAATCATAAGTCCACTGCTCTTTGAATATCCTACACTCCAAATCAATTTTTCTTTTTCTTGACATCATTATTTCTAAGGGATTCTAAATTGCTATTAGTAAAATACATATATATATATATATATATATATATATGTAGCGCTACAAAAACAATATACCAACAATAATTTTGCCCACACAGAGACATACAGACTGCAAGGCCCAACTTCCTCCAAGCTGCCTCTGCGCTGTTATGCCTCCGTTTCCCGCACTCTCTCTCCCACTTCAGACTTCACTGCACACAAGTCACCACTCAGGTGGCCCTCCCAAATGCTCTGGCTTCCTCTGAATCCTAGGATCAATTCTCATGATCCAGCGCTGCATGGTCATACTTGCTGCACTCATAATTTATCATAATCGTGGGCAAGACTGTGCATATATGTATATAACTGTGCAATATATTGTATGTGCAGAATAAGCTTCAGTGACAAATCATACATTGGGGCTTCCGGGGGAGGTCATCATGTGACTTGAAGCTGCACAAATGTATGGGGACCTTAAGAATCTGGAGGGGGATGAAGCAGTACACCAGCTCTGTACCCCCCTCATACTCAGGATAAGTGGGGGGGCACTAAGGTCAGATGCCCAGTGATTATAAGGTGATGACATATGTTAGCAATATTCCATCTCTTTATGAAACTACAGAACATATACACAATGATAAAACTGATGACCACAACAGCCAGACATGAGATCACTATGGATACAGGGCCACATCCTGGTACCAGGAGCCTCACTCTGGGTGACAATAGCAGTCAGTACTGCAACATGTGCTAGAGAGGAAGACGTTACATTGTCATTACAGCATAATGACAATGAGAGAGTAAAGCTGGGACTTGTAGTACTGTTACTATACCCACGCACCAGACACAGCCCACATACTCCCCCTGCAGCGTCTGTGACATGCGCAGCATGCACTGTACATCGCTCACGCTTGTCTGTTGTGGTGGCTTTCTTTAGTTTACAAGGCTGCGGGGCATCAGTTCTCCATCTTCTGCATCTCTCTCCCTTCCCCACACCATACACTCGGCCTGGGAACTCACCTCACCTTGGTATTACCTCACACTCTGTCTCTGCTGCCTCAGCCCAGTGCTGGAAGTGTGAGTTACTAACTCGAATTTAGGTCGAATGTCACTCCCCGTCTGATTTTGCCATAACCTGGCAGGCTACATAAATATCCTCAATTGGCCGCATCTGGCCTCTGGGCCGTAGTTTGAGGACTCCTGCTCTAGTACCTTAAGATAAGAAAAATAACCTTTGTTCAGAAAGTCCTTGTATGATTTAATTTATCTTCTTCAGAGTATAAAGTAGGGCTTGTTTTACAGATATGTATAACCATACTGAGTTATATACCTAAGGAGTAAAATGTCCAGTAGCCCTGCACTTCTGTCACTAGTAATATGTTCTTTCCTATATAGGCATTCCAAAAAGGCTGATTTAAGATTATAAAGAGGTAATGGAAAGGTTTCAGTTCTAATGCTTGGTCTATGATTAATTTATAAGACCTTGAATAAGTTACCTAACCAACTTGGGGTCTCAATTTGATGATTAATAAATAGAATGATAATCATAAAGAACCCAGTGACTCTGGAACTTAATCTATCTGAGGTTCTGTGTGTAAGTATGGCCAACTGTAGAGAGCACCTATGGAGAGCCCACTCTCCTCTTTCTCCCAGCCCTAACTCACACCTGGCATTTGGAGGAAGCAGGGAAACTAAGGACTGCCAAGATAAGTGACTGTGAAATTCCACTTGAGTCTTTCTGTAATAAAATACAATTGTCTTTGTTCTTCAAGACAGTACCTCGGTGCATGTAAATTCTTGACAACCCTCCTCCCTTTATAGAGCTTTCTTTAGGGAGAATGACTGCCAAGTATTTCAAATCATCACAAGACGGCAGGGTTTATATTTGAGTGAGGAGCCTCTCCAACTGTTTCAAATCACCCAATTTCACATATTTGAAATGTGAACAGGGGAAGAGAGGTGAAATGTAAGATTTTTGAGGAATCTTAACTGCTATCATCAGAGCAAAAAAATCAAAAAAGCACTGTCAGTATAAATATGGATATATTCACTAGGATGTGGAAAAAAATTCCAGATGGGGAAGATGATGAAACAGAAAACAAAAGGACGGACAATGTGAAATCCCTGTTTAATAAACACAGCTGGGATGCAGCTGAGGTTGCAGGACACATGGAAGCTACCTTTTGCTCACAAAGAAAATCCATTAATGGTGGAACTGAAATTGAATATTTGTTGAATGAATGGCCAGTACCGTTCCAAGAAGTAGGCATGATTATTTATTTCCAACAGCTTGTAGGACTTAACTTTAAAGAGAAATCGCAAGAACCAATGGCTGCCAGAAGAGGATGTCTGGTGGCTTGCATGGGAAGCATATTGATGGTAAAAAAGAAATGTGCAAACTTTTGGCAGCCATAAATGGGGCCAAAAAAGAAGCCATTAGGAATCTTCCTCAAATGCCTGGGAATTATAATGCAGTGGGGAGTATTTAATGAAAGAAGGGACATAGGACTAATTAGCTCAAAAGTTAGGTTTTTTTTTTTATTAAAAATTGTGTGCCTCATGTATATTTTTGTCAGATTTGTTATACACAACATGATCTCAACTAAATGTATACATTTATTCTAACTTAAGATATTAAAAGTTTTCAATAAGTTTTTCAGCATTTTAAGTAAAATTAACATAGATTTAATGGAATAACATTCTTTACAGGAAGCTACTATTATTAATCTGCTATTTATGCATTTTATGATTTATTTTCATCTTAATATTATACTAAAAAAACTCATTCACAAAAATTTCAAAGCACTTTTACTTTTCAGGATAAGAAAGAAAGCATCTTTATTTCTAATATACTAAGTTTTACTTCCTGGGGAAAAGGTTGATGTTAAAGTAATATGAATATCATTTTACTTTCAAAATGATAGATGAGTAATACATTTTTATAAGTCTTGGTATCTACATGGTTTTCCAATAGTTTTAACTGTAAAACATAAGATGTTAAAAATTTATTGCAAGTCATGGTCAAGTAATAACTTTCTCAGATGAATAATTACTTATAATATGATATTCTCTTGACTCATGTCTCCTATAAGAATCTAATATTGAAAACCACATGAGAGGTTGCTGCATGTCACTAATAATAAGAGAAATTCATATCAAAATAACCCTGAGGTTTTACCTCTCACCCACAAATTGGCAAAATGATCCCCCAAAATAGCAAAAGCCAATGTTAGAGAAATTATGGGATGGTAGGTATACTAATGAATTGTTGGCAGAGCTGTGAGTTCATACAGTCATTTTAGCAAGCAATTTGGAATCATGCAAATAAAGTCACTATAAGGCCCATAGCCTTTGACCCAGAGATTCCATTATGGACTTAAGCTCCAAGGAAGCTATCCATAAGGAAAAAGTCTTCATATATCCCAAAGTATTTATTGTAGCACTTTTTGCAATAGCTCAGAATTGGAAACATAGTAAGTGCCCATTGATTGAGGAATAGCTAAGCAAATTATACTACAATATATAGTAAATATACTATATAAGAAATTATATATGATGAATACAGAGAAGCATGGAAAGAGCTACATGAGCCTATGTGAAGTGAAATAGGCAGAGTCAAGGAAACAGTACACACAATAATTTTTCAGTGTAAATAGAAAGAAAACACATTGTTAAATCCAGTTAATACAAAATTAATTTGTCAAAATTATAAAAATCAAAAAAAATTATTCTAAAGAAGATATATGAGAATACTCTCCCAACCCACACTTTTGTAGATATAGAAAGTCCACAGATATTATACATAGTACATTTTTTAAAACTTTTGTAGCATATTAATAAATTGGGATAATTTTTTCCTATTTTATTTTTTGTCAAAAAAAGTTTCATGAAATGGCTCTCTGGAAGAGGAAAAACAGGAATATAGGGGGAAATTACAGTGATATAAAAATATATATCAATAAAAAATGTAATGTTCATTTACAGAGGTAGCCAGTGAGAATTTAATCCCCTCCCCTCCTCTGGATTTTGGGCAAAGGATATTACTAACTAGATGATGAGCTCTTTGAGAGTTAGAACTACTCCATTTAAACTTTTTTTAAACCCTTCCCCAGCAGTAATAAGCTCTTTCCAGGATAGAAACTCAATAAATGCTGGGTAAGAGGGCATAGTGGTATAGGGCACAGTGTGCCAGGTTGGAAATCATAAGATTTCAATTTTATCCCTGTTATACCCCAAGCTTATTCTATGAATTTGAGTAAGCCACCTAACCAACATGGGGCCTCAATTTTGCCAACATAAAAGAATGATAATAATCACTACCTCATAGAGTGTTATAAAAATAAAACAAGATTATAGGTGTGAATGCTTTGTAAATGTTAAGCCCTTCCTACAAATGCAGGGAATTAAAGGCTACTTGCTCATGTTTGCATGCAAAGGAGAAAGTCTTTTTTTCCCAGGGCTTGGTTCAGTTTAGAAGTCCAGAATGTGAGGGTGTAGGGCAGCCTTAACAAAAAAGTTAGAGTAGGGATTCTTAACCTTTTCTTCTATCGTGGATTCTTTTATCAATCTAGGAAAATATATGGATCTCCTCTCAGAATATTTGTTGCCAGCATTCATAATTGATGAATAGATTAAATTTCATTTAGAGATTAGTGAAAATAAAGATGTCACTTTTTTCCCCACTCAGAGCCCCGGATTAAGAATTCTTGGGTTAGAAACTTTATTGGAAAGCATACTCAATTTAATGTTTCAAGAATTGCATTCAAATGGTGGATTTCCTCTTTATTAACTGTGTGATCTTGGACAAGTCAAATCCCTTTTCTGAGTATCAGTTTCCTCCACTATAAAATAAGGGATTTAAATTAGATTATCCCTTATGGTACCTTCCAGATCTAAATCTTGTTTTCTAGTAATTCTGCCCTACAGCAATAAGCTAACAATTCTCTTGCTGTTTCATAGCTCTTGGAAAAGGGAATGGTGTTCCTTGTACAATAGATATATCTTTTATTTTCTTTTTTTTCCCCATCAGCTCCAGAGAAAATAAAGAGTGGTTCTGGACCCTCTAGCAGTTATACTAATATGTGAATACCTTCCGCTGACAAGAATAGCAAAAGAATGTGGCTATATCTGAGGTAAACTGGTAAACATTTAATTACATGTTTAAAAGTGGGGAGGAGTAAGAACATATATAAACATACATATATATATATATATATATATATATATATATATATATATATACACATATATATGCACATACACATGTGCACGTATGCATGTACCTATGTAGGTACTTATGTTTGTATGTACATGAGATTATGAGAGAAACTGTAATATAATATATAAACAACTGATTTCAGAGTCAGCAAGACTTTCTGACACATATAGCCATGTAACCACATGCAATTACATATCACCTCTCAATGTTCCAGGCAGATCTCTAAAATTATAAATTACAGGTAAGCTCCTGGTATACATCAGTAGAGAGTTCCACATTAGGAGACATCTTCCACTAGATGAAATCACAGATCTGAACCAAAGATGTGTGTTTTACAGAACATAAATATACATACATATATATCAATACATATTTATTAAGTGCCTACTATAGGTGCTATACTAGACAATGGGGAAATAAGTACAAAGAATGAAAGCAATCTTATTCAGAAGAAGCTTATATCCTAATATCAGAAACAACAAAACATATAAAACACACACATATATATATATACATGTGTGTTATATGTTTTGTTGTTTCTGATATTAGGATATAACACACTGACTCTTAGCCTGGTATCCAGGGATAAGCTGAATTTGAATTCAAGTCCTCTGGACTCCATGACTGGTATTCTATCTACTCTGTCACCTATCTTAGCTTATATGTATACAAATGGTTTGGTTATTTTTTTTATGATTTATTTTCTTAAAATAACAACTTAGCAATGTGAAATGATATACCCTAGATTTTCCTATACTCTAATTTTATTTATAAGAAGTTTAGAGTGATCCTTTAGCTCTTAACTAAGCTGATTGGCATTTTGATGAACACTGATTGATTAGCTTATTGATTAGCATTTACCTGGATAGCAGACCAGAGACTCCTCAGCTTCCTTATCCAGTCCTTAAGTGACAATCAATCACTGTTTTCCATCTATCCTATCTATCTTTTTTTCTATTTGTATTTATTTTTCTATCTATCCTATCTATTTGTAGACAGACTTTAGGGCACATGTTCCCCACAGGTAGTTTGCTGATTTTTCTGGCAAGGATAACCAGAGAATAACTATACTTTTGAGAGCAAGCATGGGGTAATGGAAAAATCCTCAGATTTGGACTTGGGAGACCTGGTTTGAAAACCTCTAAATGACCTTGGCAAATCATTTGACATTCCTGAACCTCATTATCTTCCTCTGTAAGAAGGAAACTATAATACACTTACAGAGCTGTTAAGAGGAAAATCTTTTGTAAATCTTAAAATGCAAAAGATTATAGGAACATATCAGAGTGTTTTTGCCAGGGAACCAAACAGATAAACATAATTCAGAGAATGATAAATTATGAGCAGGAATAAAAAGAAAAGAAAGCAGGAACATGGCAAAAACAATTGTATCCATGAGAGACTGAACAGGGAACAAGGGTAGTGGAGGGGAAGATGAGGGAAGGGGGTAAAGTCTAGTCAGGACCTTGGATGGCTGTTTTACCTAAACTGTAGGATAAAAGAGGTAGCAGTCAGTCCCTTCACAGATGATGGATCCAGATTAGCAGATCTAAACAATTAGTTACAGAATGATCCCAGGTGACAATTAGAGCCACAAAGGCATCTTGCTGACAGCTGTGGTGACAAGCGGATAGTAAAACTACACCTTCCTGAAATCAGGAGCTGGGAGTCCTCTTGATTTACAGAATCTGTTTGTGTAGGCTTTTAGAGGACTGGAAAAATTCTGAAAATTGCCACTGCTTAGGAGGGGGAAAGGTTGAAACTGCAATCCGGAACTGGAGGCCAGTCACTGCTCAACTCCATCTCCTCCGAGGATTAGCCTGATGGGCGAAAGGAGAGAAAATTGATACCTTAGGATTTTCCTGGAACAAGCTGATTTTAAGATGGAGGCCAAGACATTTCAGAAAGGGCAGGGGTGTAGGGCAGTGAGGTTTTTCCTCTGAGTTTAGTTTTTTGTTGTTGTTGTTGTTTTTCTTGAAAGTATTAGCCTTCAGTCTATAAATTAGGACAAATAGATAAACTATGTTTTCTAGAGCCTTCATTAAGAAAATTGTGTTATAAAATTGTGATGGAATAGTACCTGACTATAAGAAATAATGAACTCAAAGATTTTAGAAAAACTATGGAAGCCTTACTTGAAATAATGAAGAACTAAGTGAGCAAAACCAAAAGAACATTATAAAAATGACTATGAGCAAATAAGTAATTTTTTATATTATAAATACCCAAATTAATAAAGAACATAAGAAGAAAAACACTATCTGCATCCAGAGCAAGAAATGATAAATAGAAACTTGCACAGAACATTTTTACATACCCTATTTCTGTCTAAATACTAGCCATCGCTGAACTGGGGTGGAGGGAGAGGAAGGGAAAAAAGAAATTTACATGATAATTTTGTTGTTTATCTCAAGAATCCAAAATGGAATACAAGTTCAGAGATGTAAAGGACCTTAGAGCTTCATTTTACAGATGAAGAAACCAAGGCCCAGGGAAGTAAACACACTTAACACTAACTAACTGTATCACTTAACCCTGATTGCCTCATCAAAAATAAATTAATTAATAAATGATAGGGTAAACTAAATGTTAATTTTATATCAATCATATATACATATATATGCATATATACATATATATATATGTGTATATATATATATATATATATATATATATATATATATATATATATATATATATATATATATATATATATATATATATATATATAAAATGTCCAAGTCACACAGTTAGTAAGTGTCAGATGCCATATTTGAATCTTAGTCTTTCTGAATCTTTCTCAATTCAGGGTTATATAAATGGCAGTGGTAAAGTCTACATCTGAACATATGTGCAGTGAATACAAACTCAGCTGCCTTGCTGCTATACAATTTTACTTAATTGATATCTCCCCTGTTGCACTAATATTGCTCCAAAAGGGGCAATTCATATCCTTATTCACAATTACTCAGAAGGGAAAATCAACCCAACTTCTAAAAATAAAACTTTAATAAATCTTTACAAAGGTTTTCTCTTTCCACCTTTTCTAATATCAGTAGATTTCACAAAAGAATTAGACCTCAATCTGATTTTCCTTTAATATTACCACAGACATGTTTCCTCACATAGGACTCATACATATTCTATCAAATCCCAAGTCCATGTTTTTGCCTGAAAAAATAGGAAAGGGAGGGTGGGGAGCATGGATTTCTGTTATAGTCTCTTCTTACTTAGATCACTGAATTACAAAACATTAAAAATAAATCTAAAGGACATCGTGGCAAATTTTCAGAGCAGCTGGAAAAGAAACCATAAAAACCAGTGATTATAATCAGTAAAGTGTGATAGCAGCTGAAAGCATTAGACCCATCCTAAAAAACCTAGACCCCTCTTCACCCTTGTGCTTGGCAGATAGAGAAGGGGATGTCACACAATACAATCCAAACAA
Source organism: Sminthopsis crassicaudata (assembly GCF_048593235.1). NCBI lineage: Eukaryota > Metazoa > Chordata > Mammalia > Dasyuromorphia > Dasyuridae > Sminthopsis > Sminthopsis crassicaudata. The sequence continues at coordinate 227,122,335 of NC_133620.1, forward strand.
ATTCTGAAATGTGCTAGTTCATATTAGGTTAAGAAAATATAGTGCCGTGCTGTTCATTTTGCCCAAGTGACAGACACGCACAGATGGAGGGTGAGGTAGAAGGGCATGACTTAACCTATCTTTGCTTTACACTAAATAGTCCCTATGTATCAAATACTCACCTGCCCAGAGTCTTGTGCTGGGAAAAATTAAAAATACATACAGACACACACACACACACACACACACACACACACACACAGAGAGAGAGAGAGAGAGAGAGAGAGAGAGAGAGAGAGAGAGAGAGAGAGAGAAGCATGCACACACAACTAAATTTTTTTTAAAAAAGTTAAGTATCTAAGTCTCTATTTGGATAATTTCTATTTGCATATTCTTTGTTTTTGTAATAACTAGGAAGCTAAAGTTTTATGCAACAAGCTACATTTCATATCCACAATATTAAAAGGGATTGAATTGTACCTTGCAATCTCTAAACATATATGTACCTTTTTAAAAAATGTGGCGCCAAAATATTACCTTTTGAGTTGAATGTTCTACTGAAATTTACCCAGAAGTTCTTGCTTAGTTCTACACTAATTTAGGAAATATAAAATGTGGAAGAGTTACAGATGTAACATGAACATGTGTCATGGAAAAATGATTGGAAGTTTAAAATTTACTTGCCTTTTTTTTGCTAAATATATATTCTCTAACTTTAGACCCATAAATGTAGAAATACTTTCTTTTTCTGTGAAAATATTTCTTTAACTCCTCAGTTGAAAGTTTGAGAGATGGAAGATGATCATCAAAAAAATTAAAATAGTGAAAGTATACAATCAGGCAATCAAAAAGAAAGGATCTGTTTATGCTCCCTAAATCTTCATATTGAAATATTAAAAGAAATCAAATTTCAAAGTGAGATTCCACTAGTCAAACTACTGTTTTTCAGGAGAAAACTTTTTTATTTATGATTATTCAATCATTTCAGCTTGTTTTGAGCTCAAAGAAAAATATTCTCCACATTAAGAACCCTTGTAGTAAACTCCTCCGAAGAGATTTAATATCCCTCTTATACTTCTTGGAAAGAAGACATGAACTTAGGCACATAAAAATATTTCCCCCCCAAAAGAGCTACTGTTTTTTTTTTTTTCCACAAAAAAACAAGACAAGGTAGGGACAACCAGGTGATGCACTGGACAGAACACCAGCCTGAAATCAGGAGAAACTGACTACAACTCCATTTTCACTTAATACTAACTTAACTAACTTAACATAACTTAACACTGATTAGCTGTGTCATTTAACTCTGATAGCTTCACAAATAAATAAATAAATAAAATACACAAAATGAATAAATAAAATAAATAAAAAACTAAATATTAATTTATATCAATCATCTATTTAATTAGATTGTGCATATATATGCATATGTATATGTGTACATATATAAAACAAAATCTATAAAAAAAACCTTTTTTTAAACAGTCTAAGAAACTCTTAGGGATGATGTCCCTTTATCAATACAAGTCTTCATCTTCTTTTATAGCTCTTTGTATATAGATATTCTTCCTAGGAGAAAATTTAAATCCAGAAGGAAACTCTCTATCTCTACTAGAATGAAACCAGTTCTGTATGAAAAGCTGTCATATTACATTTTGCAGAAAGAAATGAGACATTCATCCTAGAATAATTTTTCGATAAATTATGTCATGTGTGTGTGGAAAATTTTTTAGCTGTCAAACCTTTCTCCTGTCTTCTTTCCTAATGCCTACATTTCTCCTTAATACCCCAAAACTTGTCTGATCAGCTTCACATTTGTGGATGAGTTTTAATAAAATGGAGATAATTCTAAATATAACATCTGGTTTGTGGTTTATTCTAAGACTTTACAACTTTCCTCACTACTTTAAATTGAAATTAGGCTAAATTCTGAACTTAAAGGAAGTTGCTTCCTTTGAAACTTTCCCTTTTTAAACATAATCTTTCTCCTTTTATCATGATCACTGATCAATTCTACATAATTATTTGGAGTCAGACAGGAGCAGCATAGTTGTGTGTAATGTATTCAGTTACCATGGATTGGTTTTAATAACAGTTTTTAAATCACTCTGTCAGTAGTTTCACTAGATTTTTGTGAAATTGGAGGTTAAGGTCCAGAAAAAAGGAAAGGAAAAAAGAAAAGAAGGAAGGAAGGAAGGAAGGAAGGAAGGAAGGAAGGAAGGAAGGAAGGAAGGAAGGAAGGAAGGAAGGAAGGAAGGAAGGAAGGAAGGAAGGAAGGAAGGAAGGAAGGAAGGAAGGAAGGAAGGAAGGAAGGAAGGAAGGAAGGAAGGAAGGAAGGAAGGAAGGAAGGAAGGAAGGAAGGAAAGATTTGGTATTAAATGTAGGCTTTTAACTTTTTTTTTTTTGAAGGGAGGGCTCTGGACCTATGATTTCATATGGACAGATAATATCCAATGTGGGAATCTCCTCTACCCACCTCACCCCCAAATTCAAAGCTGTAACTCATCTGTATTCAAAAGTGTTGCCTGGAACACTTAAAAGGATAAAAGACTTGGTCCATGCAGTCAAATAATAATAATAACAGCAACAATAATACTAGTCAGTATTCATATGTTCTCTTAAGGTATGCAAAACTTTTTTACACTTGTTGTCTACTTTGATCTTTATAACAGCCTTGTGAAATAGGCGCTATTATTATCTACATTTTCCAGTTGAAGAAACTGAGTCTGAGATCACTTGTGACTATTCATAGTAGTATGTGTCTAGGACAGACTTTCAACTCACCTCTTTTAGAGTCCAAAACCAGCCCCTATCTACTTCTCAAGGCTTCTGCCTTTGCACATAGTAGATGATTAATAATAAAAGTTTGTTGCCTAAATAAAAGAGTGAAGAAATGTTGAGCCATTCAACAACTATTAAATGTCATGCTACCTCTCCTTTTTATGTCTCTTATAATTAAAGATTTCAAGGGAAATTAAGGTGGAAGATTTGGTAGTAACTTGAAAAGATTTTGGTGGATTGCTATTTTTAGGACCGTGGGACTCAACTTCTTCCTTCTGGTTTCTTTATTTCAATCACCTGTGCAAACATACTGGTGGAAACTGACTACAGACGTCCGACTGATTTCCAATTCTGTCATGATAGTGGTGGATGGAAGAAAAGACTTTTATTGAAACGCTGTGATTGTAGAGTGGAAAAAAGCTATGAGAGCAAAATGGGGTCTGCTAATTATCCAGACCAATGTGACTTCCTTGCTGCTAATTCAAAAACACAAAAACCAAACTGGTGCCTTAGACTGCCACCATATGGCCAATGAGAGAAGTAGCTCGTGAACCCAGCTTTCTCTGATATTTCATCTAATCCCCTCCATTGAAGGCATCTAAAATAGCATTTGTGCATCCTGGTAATTAAAAAATCTCTGGAAACTCTAATTACTTATGTTTTCCTCATTCTCTAACATGTGACTTCTTAAAGCTGATATTGGGAGCTTTGTTTCATATACTTTACCTTTTAAAGTAATGAGCCTCATCCTTTTAAAAAATTTATTTACATAATCATCAAATACTGGAGAATAAATCTAGAAAAAGAAATAATATCCATCTAAAGAAATCCCTGTGAAACTGTGGCACAAACAATACCCTCCTTATTTGTTATGATTCATTTAATTCTAGTGAAATTACTTACCCCAAACTTCAGAATGGAATTAGTAGTAATCATTTATATTGTTCCTTTACAAGAGATTGGACTGGAGCAAAATTTGCTAGACCTGCCAAAAATAATAAGCAGAAGCTTATGTTTGAAGATTTTTTTTTCCTTTAGAGAGAATGATATGAAATTCAAGTATAAAAGAAACTGGGTCAGAGTTTCAGCAAAGTGAGAATGGGATGAATTCTAATGTGATTCAGTCAGGACTTACATTCATGGGTGAAAATTATTTGCACTGGCAGACACCAAAATGTATTCCTGACTTGAGTGCTTGGTGGCACCCTTCCCCTTCCCTTCCATTTTCATTTTCATCTTCATAGATAGTATTTTCATCCCTTCAAGGAAGGGGAGGCATAAAGGTGGTGGCAATAGAAATTTATACCTTATCCTATAGAGAGTTAGGTGGTAAGGTGAATAAAGCACTAGGCTTAGAGTCAGAAAGACAAATTCAAATCCAATTTCAGATGCCTATTAACATATGATTCTGGGCAAATCATTTAACTCTTAACCTCACTTTCTATAAGTTTAAAATGAGAATAATACTGTTATCTCCCTCAAAGGGTCCTTTGGAAGATGAAATGAGATAATATTTATAAAACACTTAACACAGTGCTTAATAAATACTTCCTTCTTCTTCTCTCCACTCCTAAAGAATTCTCAAAGTGGGGAGTTTGATGAGTTTATTTATACAATTAACAAAATTTACAACAAAAACAAAATAGCCTTGAGAATTCAACAGATAAACAACACTGGAACCAAATCATCATCCTAGGGGGAAAATGTTATTCACAATCCTTTGGAGCCCTTTCTTTATAAGCAATATTTTTAATAGACCCTACCATACCAAACTGCATGGAATAGAAAGCTCTCAAAGTATAGAGACCTAGCAGAGGAAATAAAAACCATGTGGGAACAGGATGAGATACATATCTTCTCGCTTGCTACTGAAGTTGTCCCAAAAGGGCTTTCAGTGGAGCCTACAGAAGATTAATTTACACGCTAACCCTTTTATTCAATTGCAAAGACAGACAGACAGGCAGACAGACAGGCAAATGAATGAATAAATAGAAAATGAGTTAGAGATACAGATGTAATTAAAGATAAGATGTATTTTTTCAATCTGCACAATAGTCCACTAATCACTAAATGCAAAAGAATAAGAGAATAACAATTTGTTCAGAACTGTTACACCGTAAATTCTCAATAATATGGTGGGGGCAGCTTGGTGGCACAGTGGATAGAGCACCAGCCTTGAATTCAGGAGGACTGGAGTTCAAATTGGGACACTTAACACTTCTTAGCTTCGTGACCCTGGGCAAGTCACTTAACCCCAGCCTCAAGGGGAAAAAAATAACAACAATAATAATAACCATAGCACAGCTTTAATGTCTTTAAGTCATTTTAGATGTATTATTTCAGGGAGCACATATAGCCTCAAGGGCTACAAAAATCAATAAGGACTACCCCATACCTCCAAATAACTATCTTATTTGAAAAGTACTAGAGTCCTGGCCAAATGCTCTAATATAAATTAAAGCTGGCATTTTGGAAATCCAAAGGAGCAGAATCTTTTTTTTTCCCTTAAATGAATCCAGAATACTTACTATGCGGTCAAAGGATCTAGGCTTCAATCCTATCTATTCTATTTATTTAGTATTTGCATGACTTTGAGAATGTCATACCTTGTTCATTCCTCAGTTTCCTTATTTGTTAAATGAGAGAGAGGGATTTGATTTTCAAGGCTTTTTACAATGCTAATGCTATGAAAGAAAGAAACAAGCATTATTAAATGTATACTATGTATAAGAGGCTTTATAAATATTACTTCATTTGATCCTCATTGAGATCACTGGGAAGTAAGAACTATTATTGTGTCTTTCTTAACAGCAGAGGACACTGAACCAAATTGAACTTAAAATGAAGTACAGTGTCACACAGCTAGCAAATGTCTGAAGCCACATTGGAACTCATGTCTTCCATCCCTCCAGTCCAAAGTACCACCTGATTGCCTGCTATTCCTATGAACATTCATCCTATTCCAAAAATAATATTATATAAAGGAAAATGGAATATTTACTATCAAAGAAATTTCATTATATTTCTAGAGTTGTTTTTTGTTTGTTTGTTTGTTTTGGTTTGTTTTTACTTTCAGGTTTTTTTGTTTTTTTTGTTTTTTTTTTACTATTTTTCTTTGTGGGTACATTTTTCTTAAAGGTTTTGGTGGAGTTGCAATAATTATTGGTGAGAAAAAAAATCAGTTTACAAATCTAACATGCCAAACATATTCATTTATTTAAGCAATTCGTGTAAAAAAAAGATTGAAATAATAGGCCAGATTCTTAGGAAAGTGGGCCAGCAATTCCAAGTTTACTTATTCCCTTTCTTCTATAAGTCTTCTCAAGGAATTTGCAAATGGGTTTTGCAATCCTATTTGGGCCAAAAACTAGGAACAGTCAAACAGCATATTGGAGAAAGATAGAAACAGAGTGAAGAGAAGAAAATAGCAATAATTGGGAACTCTATGGGAAAATGTCCATGGAAAGTTTCAGAAAGAAAGAAAATAGCTTCATGGTTCTGCTTGGACTCTGAATCTGTCTTTCCTGATGACTTCTTTTGTGTCAATAAATCTGTCACTTTCCCTTTTTCAAAAAAGGTGATATTAATGACTTTTGAAACCTGTGAGTTCCTTTGCTAGCTTTCCTTTCCACCTACAGATGAAGAGTTTGGCTCATGGACTTGAGATGATAAACATCCTGTCTGCTTGCTTTTAAGGTGAATTGCAATGAGTTTTCATTTTGTATGCTTATTGTGAGTTACTATAGCTGCTCAAAAATAGAATTCAGAAACTTTTAAGAAAAAATCAAGACCAGAAAGTTGGGATAAAGTTGAAATAAATAAAAGAGCTAATGAATAAAGCTAACTTATTATAGTTTATGCTAACTTATTATAGTTTATGGCTTCCTTGGAGATGAGGAAGAATCAGGTATATAAAAATGGAAGAAACTTCTAGTATTTGCATGCCATCTTGCACATTTAATCCAACTATCTTTTCAACTCTGTGTGGAAGGGAAAGAGCAAGCTATGTACTTCAATTCTTTGCTCCAGCAGAGAAGTGTTGTCTCATCTTCTCCTAATTCAAAGCTATGGGTCTCCTGGAACTTCTATCCTCATTTCAAAGCAAAGTTCATTTTTCTAATTCTACTTTACTTTGTTGGGGGAGTTCCTAGATTGTCATTGTTGTTCAGTCATGTTCAACTTTCTGTGATCCCCTTTGGGGGGTTTTCTTGGCAAAGATAATGAAATGGTTTAACTTTTCCCTCTACAACTCATTTTACAGATGAGTAAACTAAAGCAGAGTAAATGACTTGTCACACTTGTCACACAGCTAGTAACTATCTGAGGACACATTTGAACTCATGATGATGAGTCTTCATGATTCCAAGCCCGGTGTTCTTTCCCCCCACATGAGCTAATTGCCCTAGCTTGGCATACCAAAAAACTTTATACTTCGGGATTGGGAATAGCCTGGGATTGCTTACCTTAGAGGGTTGCCTAGAAAACACTCTGAGCCACATGGGGCTGGCAACACTCCCAATTGCTGTCAAACCAGATTAAAATTGAATAATAAATGTAATAATAAAATGTAATAATGTAATTTAACAAAATAAATAAAATAGATTAAAACATGAACAATATCATATTTTAATATTAAGTCAATGTGAAGCTCACAAAAATCCTGATATATAGATTATTGGCCCCTGTTTCTATTTGAATTTGACCCACATGATCTAGATCACTAAAACTAAATAATTTGTTCAGCTTCACAAAATGAGTGTCTCTAAAATGCAGATTATGAACCTGGGCTTTTCTGGCTTCTAGGATGGTTCTCTATCCATTATTCCTTGGCTACCTTCAGTGCATATGTAGTAATTTCAGTACTTAGTAAACATTATTATTCAGTCACTACCATTAAGAACTTAATCAGGGATGGTTTTATGGGACAAGAAAATAGAGGCTGTTCATACAAGGTAGTTGTAAGAGCCTGATTGAGACCATCCTTCTATCCTTTTCCTTACCTCCAACCCTCCCAACACAAACCACTGAAAAGACCTCTATTATTGCTGGCTAATGTTGGACATATTTCAATTAGAACCCTCCTAGATTAAAGTGGGGTGGTTTTTTTGTTTGTTTCTAATTTTTTTAGTTGTGGATCTGGGGTTTTTCTTAGCAAAAGTATTGGAGCGGTTTGCTATTTTTATCTCCAGCTTTTATAGAGGAGAAAACTGAGGAAAATAGGTTAAATGATTTGCCCATTCACATAGCCAGTAAATGTCTGATGCCAGATTTGAATTAGGAAAGTTGAGTCTTCCTGACTCCAGGCTTAGCACTCATCACTAATACAATTAAGGTTTTATTCGCTATTAAAATATAAACAATTTTCAGAATGATATGCTATCACTCCACCTTTTTGTGCCTCAGTTTTTTCATCTGTAAAATGATAGTAATGGGCAAAATGACTTTGAGGTTCATTCTAGTTCTAAATCTATGTATAATCTTATCATCATCCAAGTCAGTGAGGGTTTGTCAGGTTTGAGAATTAATGAGTCTTCTATTATAAACTGTCTTTCTAATGAATCTAATATAAGTTTTAATTTCTTTTTGGAGTTTATTATTGAGTGCAGGAAACCTGTACTTCAGTCATTTAGGGCATGACCCAGTATCTGGGCAAGGAGGGGACTGAAAACTAAAAGACAAGTTTCCCAAAATTGGACCAAGCCAATCCAGAAAACTTCACTTAGTCTAGTTCATTCCCTGAGACCTCTTGCGTAGAAATAATTTTTATTATTAAGATATGCTAAATCCATCAATTGGGGAATGGCTAAATAAAATATACTAAAGGAATGTAATGGAATAATTACTATGCTTTTAAAAATGATGCCTGTGATGAATATAGAAAAGCATGGGAAGACAAACATGATCTCAAGTAGAGTCCAGTAAGTAGAGCCAAGAAAATAATATGCACATTATGACCATGTAAATGGAAAGAACAACCAAAACCAATCAATGTTGCAAAATTAAACAAACTTGGCTCCAAAAAAAGGGATTTGAGAAGTAACATTACTCCATTATTTTGCAGAGGTAGGAAACCACAGGTACAGCAAAATGCATGTGTTTTCACACATTTTCCAATGTATGGATCTATTTAACTGAACTTTTAGGAATTTCTTCCTTTTCTTTTTCCTTTAAAAATATTATTTGTCACATAGAGGAGACATTCTGGGTAGAGGAGAAGGAGGGATAGAGAAATTCTGGTAATATAAAAAAATCAAGAGATAGCAATATGTGCTTTTTGTTGTCCATCCTTCATTTTCAGAGAGGACCACATTACCTGTGGTGTTTGATTTACACATGAATTAGATTTAAGTGAGGCTGAGCAAAGCAAAGTCTTCTATATCTAAATATGCTTTAAAAATTTTACAACACCTGTTTCATCCACCTTCATGGCCACTGGAACAAATTTTCTCACCTGCTGATTCTAACAAGGATGCTTTTACAAGCTTGAAGTAGTCATCCCCCCCTAATTTACCAGTGGGTTTTAGTGTTTGTTACCCTCAATCTGGATTAACTCATCTGATGAAATGCACTTTTTTTTTCCAATTGCTTATACAGATGACTTTCAACATTAACTTTTATAAGATTTTGAGTAATTTTTTTTCTCCCTTCATTTCCTTCTCCCTCCACAAGACAGCAAGCAATCTGATATAGGTTATATACATACAATAATTTTAAACATATTTCCATATTATTCTTGTGAAGGAAAAATCAAAACAAAAAGGAAAATTAAAAGGAAAAATACACCATCAAAAGTATTCTTCGATCTGTATTCAGTCTCCATAGTTCTTTCTCTGGATGTAGAAGGCATTTTCCACCCAAACCTATTGGAATTGTCTTGGATCAGAGTATAGCTGAGAAGAACTAAGTATATCGTAGCTGATCATCACACAATCTTGCTGTTATTGTGTACAATATTCTTGTGGTTCTGCTCACTTCACTGCTGTGATGTTTTTACCGGAATGTGGCCACTGTGAAGAAGCTACAGCTTCTTGGAATCACAGGTGAGAGTTGGATATCAAGTGGACACAAAAGGTGGTTGAGCAAACCTGAGAAGGGCTGGCAAGCTATCACATTAAAGATGATGGTCTTCCTTGAACATTCTATGTAATGCAGATATATGCTTAGAAACTCTAACAAGCAACGTATTCAGGAAAGAGATAATATATGCCCTAATTTACCTCATATCTCAGAAGAAATAATCAAATCCTCCTTTCCCTTCCCACTTCCCTTGAATCACAACACCATTAAAGTTAGGACTTGGATTTTTTTCTTAAAATCCTTTCACCTAACTCATGCTCAAACCCCACTTCTATTTATTGAATGAGAGTTGACAGAAATTGTGGACATAAGTGACCTGGAACACCCACTTTTAGAATTACAGGATCTCAGAATTATAAGGTCAGTGACTCAGAGCTCATTCAACCTGTCCCATAACTCAACATGAATGTCTACCTACAACATGGTGCTGGGGTTGGGGAAGAGAGGGAAATGATCCAGAAATCTAATTCTGTCCTCTAAGAACAAAAAGAACATTTTTAATTCCCATCCCCTCTTCACTCATTATCTCTCAAATGGATTACTGTAATAACCTTCTAATTTGCCTTCCTGCCCCAAATTTCTCTTCTCTAATCCATCCTTTATTCAGCTACAAAAGTGACTTTTTAAAAAAAATCCACAGGTACAGAAAAATGCATACAAGTCTGATTGTGTTTCCCCATACTTAACAAACTCTTATGGCTCCCTATTGCTTCTAGAATAAAATTTAAATTTTTTAGTATTTAAAACCATTCATAACCTGTTCCTAGACTATCCTTCTAGCTTAATTACACTTGGCAGCTTTTACAATTACTTAATCCAACTTAATGTTCCTTGTGTTGACATTTTCTCTTCTCTCTTTATACATTTGCACTGGTTGTGTTCCATTTTTTTTTTCACTTACAAATCTTAGAATTCTTAGGAGAAGCTATACTGGGCCTAGAGTCAGGAAGATCTAAGTTCAAAATCACCCTCAGACACTGTGTCTCAGTGTCTCAGACTTTGAACAAATTACTTAACTTCTATTTGCTTCAGTTTCTCAGCTGTAAAAATGGGGTACATTGGAGAAAGAAATATAAAACCATTCTAGTATTTTCGCCAAGAAAACCCCATGGACAAAGTCCATTGATGATGTAGGATCAAACATGAATGAACAATAGTCTTAGAATTTCTAATTGCCTTCAAGGATCAACTCAAGCATTACCTTTTATGAAGAGGTTTCTGATTTCCCCATTTCCAGCATAATTATATCTATTTTATAATTATCTTTATTCATTATCTTTACTACAGTTATATGATTTTATATAATGTCTGTAATTACATTTATATGCAAAATAATTATAATTAAGTGTTTAATATATTATTTTATATTTATGTAATATACCTAATATTTTATAATTGCCTTTATGTAATATGTAATTTATATATAATTATACAATTATGATCAATATATTATTTAATGATATTCTCTTTATTATCATAAACAAATTTTATATCTACCTACACATGCTGTGTCTATTAGATGATAAGTTCCCTGAGGGTAGTGATTGTTTTGCTTTTACTAACCCCAGGACCTGAAACATATTAAGTGCTTAATACTTGGATTTTTTTTTTGATTAACTAATAGATTCCACATGACAGTCTTTCAAAGATTTAAAGCTATATGCCTCTATTAATCTTTCCTCCAAGCTAAACTTCCCAATTTCTTTACTTATTTTCATTTTCCTCATATTCTGGTTTTATTTGATAGAAATTTGTCAATGAATATATCTCTAATAATGCTTGCCAGATAAATGATTGAAGTCTTTGCCTGCTATTATATGTATACTTTCAGGATCCTTTGTAAATATTTATCTATGCTAGTAATTAGGATTTCTAATCTCAAGCAAGTGACTAAATATTTCCAAACCTTAGTCTTCATCTATAAAATGTGGATAGTACATAATCTATATATTGTATATTTTATAATAACAATAATAATATTTGAAAACTCAAGTGAATCCATGATCTCAAAGATGTGAATATTTTTTTCCATTAATACAGATTTCTATTCCTGCAGGCTGTACCAGGCAAATCTTCCAGAAATTTTCTATAAAGTTCAACTTTGAGTTGAACTTACAAGGAAATCACTGTAGCAGGATATCCTTTTAAGTTTTTTTTTTTTTTTTCCCCTTGCTCTCACCACATGAGCAGCTCATCTTTTTTTGGTAATATATGTTTCCTTGATAATAAACTTAATATTACTTATACTTTATAATACCCTATTTAAAGGTTTTACTGCCAACCTACATTGACCATGTACTTATCCCTTGCCCTTTGTGGGCATAGTGTTTGGAAAGCTAGACCTGGATTTATGAAAACCTGAGTTTAAATCTGGTCTCAGAAAGTTTCCAGGTATATGACCCTGGGAAAATAATTTCACCACTATCTGCTTCGGTTTCCTTAATCATAAAAATGTAAAGATAATCTCCCAGAATTAGTGCAAGGATCAAAGGATATAATATTTATAAAGGAAGGAAAAAAGGAAGGAAGGAAGGAAGGAAGGAAGGAAGGAAGGAAGAAAGAAAGAAAGAAAGAAAGAAAGAAAGAAAGAAAGAAAGAAAGAAAGAAAGAAAGAAAGAAAGAGAGAGAGAGAGAGAGAGAGAGAGAGAGAGAGAGAGAAAGAAAGAAAGAAAGAAAGAAAGAAAGAAAGAAAGAAAGAAAGAAAGAAAGAAAGAAAGAAAGAAAGAAAGAAAGAAAGAAAGAAAGAAAGAAAAGAAAGAAAGAAAGAAAGAAAGGAAGGAAGGAAGGAAGGAAGGAAGGAAGGAAGGAAGGAAGGAAGGAAGGAAGGAAGGAAGAAAGAAAGAAAGAAAGAAAAGAAAGAAAGAAAGAAAGAAAGAAAGAAAGAAAGAAGAAAGAAAGAAAGAAAGAAAGAAAGAAAGAAAGAAAGAAAGAAAGAAAGAAAGAAAAGAAAGAAAGAAAGAAGAAAGAAAGAAAGAAAGGAAGGAAGGAAGGAAGGAAGGAAGGAAGGAAGGAAGGAAGGAAGGAAGGAAGGAAGGAAGGAAGGAAGGAAGGAAGGAAGGAAGGAAGGAAGGAAGGAAGGAAGGAAGGGAAGGGAGAAAGAGAGAGAGAAAGAAAGAGAGGGAGGAAGGGAGGAAGGAAGAGAGAGAGAGAGAGAAAGAGAGAGGGAGGAAGGGAGGAAGGAAAGAAGAAAGGAAGGAAGGAAGGAAGGAAGGAAAGAAAGAGAAAGAAAAAGAAACAACCTTTGACAGAATAAGTGACATTCTATATGCAGTCTCCCACTTCTGTGAAGAAGATGGGGGAAATGCATTTTTTCTTCTCTTCTTTTAGGCAACATAATCACAAGGTAGTTTAAGTGGATAGAATAATATGTTTGGAATCAGAAAGCTGCATTGCCATGAGGTCAAATCTAGCTTCAAAAACATACTAGCTAGGGGGCAGCTAGATGGCACACTGGATACAGCACCAGTCCTGAAGTCAAAAAGACCTGGACCTGAGTTCAAATTTGTATCAGACACTTAACACTTCCTAGCTGTGTGACCCTGGGCAAGTCACTTAACCCCAATTGCCTCAAGGGAAAAAAAAATACTATCTGTATGACTTTGAGCAAGTCACTTAACCCTCTTTGCCTGTTTCTCATTTGTAACCAGAAAATGGTAAATCACTCCAGTATCCAGTATCTTTGCTAGGAAAAACCCTAATGAGGTCACAAAGAATCAAATATGCCTGAAATGACTTCAACAACAACAAATTATTGCAAAATTATTTTGTTTTATTCTTTTTCATGTACATTGCTATAGTCATTGTGTATGTAATTTTCTACATTTTCATTTCACTTTGTATTAGTTCATATAAGTCTTCCCATGCTTTTTTGTATTCTTTATGAAAATCATTTTTTATAACAGAGTAATATTCCATTTCATTCATGAATCACCATATCTTTAACTATTCCCCAATCAATGGGCACATGTTCAACAACAATGATAAAATACTTTCATGATTAAAGTTCTAAGTGATCCAACCATGGTAATAACTCACCTTTCCAAAGGCTTAGATAATTAACATTATATTAATAAGATGGTTATTCTCATGACTTTTGCCATTTTTTTCCTTTTCTACATATATCTTGCTGGCAATCATTTCTCAAATTTTTCCATAAAGTACTGTCATCAGAAGAAAGCAAGTCTTTTATTTCCATTTTATTGCAATACCCTTATTTCTTTTTCCAGGGAAGGTTAGATTATGCAAAAATAGCTATGCCTTTGCTGTGAATAATCTTTTTGCAATTCTTCTCTTTGTGATCACTTTATTTTGGCCATGTGCCACATCAGACATGATTCTCTGCCTAGTTGTACTAAGGCTTTGGGAACAGCTCAAACAATTTGACATTTTGAAATCCTTGGAGTGCAGTACTTTCAACCCTCCATTACACATGGGGAATTTTCAGAAAGCTACTGCATCATGGTGAGGAAAAAATTTTTTGAAAGGATATGTTGATTAAAATGTCAGAGACTAAAGACGCTCTAATACTTATTAAATAGTATTTGGCCAACAGAAACAAGGGACCATAGGGACATAATAGGTGAATCTGAGCATTTTCTTTTAAGATAAAAATTCAGATTGATAACTTGAAATCCCTTGTCTCTCTAAGTATTTGAAATGATTTAAGGTTTATTTTTGACCAATTCCTGGACAAGTCATTACAAAATTATATCTTCTTTTTTAATGGCATGTAGGACTAGGAAGTCTGAAAGATTAATGGTTTTTGACGATCTATTTTTAAGTTAACTGCAAAATTGCCTGTTTGTATTTTCAGTGTCTGGTCTTGCTGTTTTGATGAAGTGTGAGTTGGTGACTATAGCATGAAAAAAATTTCATGCCATTTCTCAGACTCCTTTATGTTCCACTAGTGTTAATTTATGAAACCACATTTAACATGTAATCAGTTTCCCCATCCCCCAGGAAAAAATCTAAATTTAATGGGAAAATAAATTTTGTGTTTAAATGACACTCTGCCACATGTTCTTTGAATGCATGGCAGCTGAGCCTCAGTCCTTGTGTTTTAACTGGTTTAAAATATCAAAGGTCTGCAATTGTCCTTAAGGAGCCAGCCTTCAGTTTTCCTGATCCAGACCTCCTACCCCCACCCCTAACCCCCCATACACGCACCTCCAAAGCCGCCATCACCACTACTGGCATCAGCACCATCATTTCTATTGAAGACTTGCACAGATGCCCAGAGGCATCTTTCAGCAACAGTATCAGATTAGCTAAAAAGACTGAAGTCCATTTTTTTCATGGTCTGTCACCTTGATTTTATTAAAGGTGTTGGGACTAAAGCATTAACCAGAGTTGAGAAAACCTCCTGGAGAGGTACTGTTTTGTTTGGAATTTATAATGGTTGAGTTTTCTAAGGCTGACAAGAAATCTCTTTCCCAATGTATGCTGTGAAGTATGTTTACAATTAATCAGGGAGTGAAATAAAGTACATCAAACTTTGGGATTTTTATTGCCTGTGCCTATGGGACTTGTGTTTGATTAGAGGTAAAAAAGCAGAACTACATTTTAGTGA
Source organism: Sminthopsis crassicaudata (assembly GCF_048593235.1). NCBI lineage: Eukaryota > Metazoa > Chordata > Mammalia > Dasyuromorphia > Dasyuridae > Sminthopsis > Sminthopsis crassicaudata. Next base: position 227,137,741 of record NC_133620.1, read on the forward strand.
CCTTAGGTCCAATCTCTTGTCCTGCTCCAAACAAAGTCAAGAAGGAATATTACTATTATGCCTTCTCTAAGTAGATGGCTGTTTCAATACTTTCATTATATTATAGAAAAGTCCTATTTCTATAACCCAATATTCCATAATATACAAATATGTGATATATAACATATAATTCAATATACTATTAATTGTATTTTAGTTTTTAGTCTTCTCAAAACAAGCACTTCACCTTGATTTCAATCTTCAATTCTTTTAATTGCTAAAGATGAAAAATAATACTGAGAGAAGAACCATTGAATATATGTCTAGAGACTGTGTACTTTATAGTGTGTGATTTCATGATTCTAAATTAGACATTTTTTTTCAGAAGGATTTTTACTCAGAGACTGAACAGCATAGAAAGAACATCTCATTTTTACCAACCCAAATTCCGAGTTGCTGAGCTAGGTGCAAAATTTAATTAAGTGGCAAGAGCATTCACATCTCTGGCTAAAGATTAGTCTTTCTGATGGTTATATAGCTAGAGCAAAGCAAGACTGTGTATGTTGTAGGAGCCCACATGCAATGCAGAAGAATTGTGTGTGGTCTGAGAGGACTTTTTTTTTTTTTTTTTTTTTTTTTTGTCATCCTGTTTGGGAACCAGTTCAGGATCTGTTTCTGTTGGCACTTTCCTCCTGTTGTGAATATATTACTCCATTTCTCAAGGTCTCTGAATGGCTGAAAAGGTGGTAATTTAAGCCCTGTGACTATGACAGAAAGTAATCTTCCATTGGTTCAAACATGGGTGATGGGATTTTTCAAGTAGGGCAAGATTATATCTTTACCCCAGAAGAAATAACACTGGCCCAGATTTAGATGTGAATTCTTATCTCTTGGTAGTTTCTACCATAAAAGTACATATCCACCTTATCTTGAATCTTGAAAACTTATGTGAAAGCTATCTTTTGCTCGTGGGTGTTCCTACTAGTCCTAGATCACAGGTCATAAAATGAGATGAAAATTATGACATCTTCTGTAGGCAGGAGCTTAAAATCTCTGGTTCATCCGAACATAATTCCACCCACACTATCACTGGGTTCCACAAACTTCACTCTCCCATAGACTTTATGGCTCTGTCATCTGAATATTTGATCTCATTTGTGGTACATTATTTGTTTTTCTTTACAACTCTCTGGTGGATTTCTATTTCAAATACTCGCAGAATTAAAGAATTTAAAGCTAGATTAGTCCATCTTCCTCATTTTATAGAGGATGAATAGAAGTCTAAAATGATAAAATTAATTGTTCAAATAACCATATAGGCAATTAGTGGCAGCACTAGAATTCAAAGCCAGGTACTGTCATTCCAATTTATTATTACCATTATTCAATAGATTATAGTAGATACTATTAAAGTAACTTACCTGTTTGCCTAAGAAGAATATAAGGTACTAAGCACTAATGGAAAATGTCCCATAGGGGGAAAATGTTATTTTACTTTTCATAATAGATGAAATGTTATATGTGAAATTAAATAACATTTTGTTTCCTAGAAAACTTTATTATTTAATGGAGCTACAGTTAATCTTTTTCATAAATCAAATTTTTTTTTCAAATTGAATAATTACTTCCTAATTTTCCTCTTTATACACATTTATTTCTCATGTATCAGTTTAATTCAACAAACATATACATGGTACTTACTGTGCACAAAAAGCTGTTCTGGGAGAGACAGAGGCAGTCAATCAAATGTTCAGCCTGAAATAAGAAGATATAAAGGGAACATGATAGCTGCCTTCAAATATGAAAAGAGCTTGCATGTTTAAGAGGAATTAGACTTTTTTTTTGTTTTGTTTTTGCAGGTCCCCAGAGAACAGAACTAAAAACAAGGAGGGGAAGTTATAGAAAAGTTAATTTTAGCTTGATTTAAGGGGGAAAAAGTCTCCTAACAAGCTTAAAAATAGAATGGGTTGCCTCAAAAGTAATCATTCTCCTTTCACTAAATATCTTCAGACAAAATGGAGATAGTCAGCTTTGAATTTCTGTGAAGATCCATGAAGACAGGCTCCTTGCTTTCATAGTTTACAATCTAGTAGAGTAATACTAAGCCTACACAAATAATAAAGAACACAGAAAAAGAGTAAGATCAGTATATAATAATAGCTAGCATTTATTTAGCACATATATATATATGTATATGTGTGTAAGTGTGGATATATATATACATATATATATAAATGAAATATATATAAATATATATATAAATGAAATATATATAAATGAAACTTTAAGGTTTACAGAGCACTTTACTGTTATGGGCCAGAACTCTGAACTTGAAACAAGGATTCTTACAAGGTGCTAACTCAATGGAATTGATGAGACAATGGTTATCTATTTAGCATGGTGATTAATGGTTCTCTAAGTTCAGTATGATTGATTTAATCTTATAACAAATAATGGTTTCCTAGTGATATAATGAGAATTTAAGTTGGGAGCCTAGATTCATTCAGAGGGCAAAGACAAGACAGGCAGGCGCTCAAGCTCTCAGAACCAAGGAGAGAGATTTCAATTCCATCTTCCATCAGGCTCTTGGTAGCTGGCCTCCTGAACTTCTCCACTGAAACCAAGATTCTGGAATGCTTTTAAGAAAGCTAGCTGAAGCCCCAGGAAAGAAGACAAGACTTTGAAAGAGATAATAAAGGATTTGGACTTTAACCCCTTGTTACTCTTGTGGTGACTGCTCCCAAAGACCTCCAGAAAAATGAACTAAGAAAGTTACACTTTACAAATATTATCTCATTTATCCTGGTAACAATCTTAGGAAGTAGGTGATAGTGGTTCCCCATTTTGCACTTGAGGAAACCAAGGCATACAAAGTTAAGTGACTTGGCCAGATTCACACATTAGTAAATGTGTCTGGCCAAATTGGAATTCAGGTCTTCCTGAATCCAAGCCCAGACTTCTTATCCACTGCATCATCTTACAACCTCACAAGAGATATCAACAAATTGCTGTGCAAAGTCTAAGGGGAAACAATTTCCACCTTACCACAGACTGGGTAATCATGGAAATAACATAAGCTAGGAAATTTATTTCAGGGAAGCTTTAATATATTCACATGATATCTGGAGTAGCTATGTGACTCATTGTTTAGAGTGTTGGGCCAGGAGTCAGAAAAATGTCTTCCTGAATTCAAATCTTTCCTTAGACATTTACTAACTGTGTGAATTTGAGCATGTCACTGAACCCTGTTTGCCTCAGTTTACTTGTCTATAAAATGAATTGGAGAAATAAATGGTAAACCACTCCAATAAATCTTTGCTGAGAAAACTGGAAAAGGGGTTAAGAAGAGCCGAATACTACAGAAAACAACTGAAAAGCAACATGTTATCTCAGTGGACATAATGAAGAAATGTGGGCTAGAGGAAATTGAGTTAAGTTGATTCAGAACTGGTTAAGTGACCCAATCTAAAGTTTGATTACTGGGTTATGGTCAACTTGAAGGGAAATCACTAAAAATGCACCTATGGTCTGCCCATAATCCTGTTGTATTCAACATGTCCATAGGTATCTTGGTTGGAAGAAATAGAAATCTTTTCAGATTTTTAGATGATGTGAAGTAAGGATAAGAGCAAATTACTGCATGATTGAGAATTCCAAAAGATCTTAGCAGGTTTAAGAATGGCTTTAATCTAATTTAGATTAAATTAAATGAAAATTATTAACAATCCTATGGGAGACTATTGAAAGCAAATCAAAACAATTCTAAGGTTTTACATATTGTCCAAGAAAGTAACAAAATTGGTCAAGATGGAAACCATCAATGTTAGAAAGACTACAGAATGATGGGTTATTAAAGCTGTGAATTGGTTGGTTAGGAAAGTATTTTGGAAATATTCCAAGAAAGGAAGAAGATTTCTATATTCTGACTGAAGCATTCCATTACAATTGTAGGTATATATCCCAAGGAGATAAATATGTTCTGTAAACACTAACATATTTATATCAACACTTTTATAGTAATAAAGAGGGGAAAAGAAATAAAAGGAAAACAGTAGATATCCACTATTGACTAACAAATTGTAGTAAGTATATTACAATATCATTAAACCACAAAAAATGAATAAATCAAAAGAAGTATGAAAAGACATAGATAGATGTCAATCTTCTATATTGATATAGAAGAAACTAGGTAGATCCAGGAAAATAATATAATCAGTTATTACAATGATACAAATGAAAATACTCTCAACCACCAAATAAAAACTAAAATGCTTTGTAATTATAATGACCAAACATGATCCTAGAGAACAGATGACAAAAATGAATCCCTTTATCTTCTGTATATAGTTGATAGACTAAGAGTTCTTAACTGTTATGTTGATTAGGGGAACAACATAGTTAAAAAGGAAGGTAATGGAAAAACAGATGACATGGAAATTAATTTTAAAAGAAATAGGATAGAGATAAATGTTACATCTTGCGCTTAGTTTCAAAAAAATCAATGGCACAAGTACAAAGTGAGAGATGTGAAGCAAGACAACAAAACCTGGAAATTTCAATGTTCCACAAGCTTGATATGAGTCAACACAATGGCATGATAGCTAAAAAAACAAAACAATTAAAGTAATTTGGGGGTGCGTTAATACAAACGTAAGTCTGGAACAAGAGATGATAATTCCACTGTATTCTGCCCTTGTCAGAAAACAACTGGAATATTATTTATTATACTAGGCACCAGCTTTTAGGAAGGATGCTGATAAGCTGAAACTTGTCTAGAGGAAAGCAATCAGGATAGAGAAGGCAGTTAAGGCCATGTTATTCACGGACTGATTGAAATAACTTGGAATGGTTATCTTTGAGAAGAAAAGATTTAACACAGCATATAATTGTGTCTTTCAGTATCTGGAAGGTTATTGAATGTGAGAATAAGTTTTCTTTGTTCAATTTGTTATGCTTTCCTTTGCCCTAAAGGGCAAAATTTGAGGCAATGGATGGAAATTTCTCAGAAGGAAAATTTTTTGTTATTGTTGTTCAGTCATTTCAGTCATGTCTAACTCTTCATGACCCTATTTGGGGTTTGCTTGCCAAAGATACTGGAGTGGTTTGCCATTTCCAGCTCATTTTATAGTTGAGCAAACTGAGGTAAACAGGGTTAAGTGACTTGCCCAGAGCCACATAGCTAGTATGTCAGGCTGGATTTTAATTCAGTTCTTCCTGATTCCAGGTATGGTGCTTTATACATCCTAGTTGACCCAAGAAAAATTTAACTCTTAACATTAAAAGCTGGTCTAAAATGTAAAGACCCAATTCCAAAGACAGTGAGTTCTCCACCACTGAAGGACTCCTAACAAAAACTAGATGACCATTCTTCAGACTATTGAAGATATTATTTTTGCTTGGGTATTGCTTGAAATGGTTTACCTTTGAGATCACTTCAAATTTTGTGATTCTGCTATTTTCAAATGGAGGAGATATGATTGCAATTATAATACTTTGCCTGTTCAGATCACTGTGACATTGAGGGACAGATTGAGAAATTTAAAGGAGATTGTTTCCTTCCTCTCAACCAATCTGGAAGCATTCAGTAAAGGAGAATGATAAGATACTAACCCAGATAACTACTATAATATATCACAATGTATAATATTTGAAGTCTGAGGAGTAGGGTTATTATTGACAGGTAGTATAAAGGAGAGAGAATCAGGCAGTAAAAAAGAAGGACCAAAGGTACCATTTTAGTTGGCCTTTAATAAGTGGGTAGAAATTCCATGGATGATGAGATAGAGGGAATGCATTCTAGGCATCATAAATAATATAAGCAAAGGCATAGAGGTATCAAAGAATCATATCTATTTAGAGAGCAAAGGTTATCTACAGCACAAAAATATGTGCAGGGAAGCAATTTGAGAAAGATTGTAATGTATCAAATTGTGGAGGGACTTGAACACCAGGCAGAGTAGTTGTATGCCTACAAATCTAAGTGAAATGGTTGAATATTTACAAAAATATACATTGCCCAGATTAACAGAAAAGGAAATACTATTCAATTTTAGAAAAAAAAAATTGAACAAGCCATCAATGAACTCCGTAAGAAGAAAAAAAAACTTCATGGACAGATTGATTTACAAATGAGTTTTACCAAACATTTAAAGAATAACTAATTCTAATACTATATGAACAATAGTTCATATATGGAAAAATAGGGAAGAAGGAATTCTACCAAATTCCTTTTATATCACAGATATAGTGCTAAAAATTCTTAAGTAGCAGATTGGCATGTCCAAATCTATGTGTAGAATTATTTTAACTCTAGAAGGAAGCAGAGATTGGAAAAGAAAGAAAAGAGAGTATGCAGGTGGGAATGCTTATAAGAAATGGGGGTCAGAGTAAGGGAAGGCTTCATGGATTGACTTGTTTATAGTACTATGCACATGTCACAATCCCTATCCAATATTATTTTCCCTATTAGCAACTAGTTGTAAAAGAATACCAAATATACAAAATATTGAGAGTTTCCAAATGACAAAGTAAAAGAACTATACAACTTTCAGATGCTCAACTAGCTTTCTTTAGATTTGAATGTACAAGGCTTTTCCTCTTTGGAAAAGCTTCAATTCCCTAATATTAGTGGAAATAGAATATAAACATGACAGAAATAATTCATACCAACCACATCTGCAAGAATTATTTCCTTTTCCAAATTGTATTTCCATTAATGAGGAAGGGATTATTCCTATCTGTCTTATTTCATCTGGGGCTAAACATTATTCCCCCCCCCCCAAGAAAATTCTCTGACTCCTCAAAATCCTCTTGCAGTGCATATGGAGCCATTCAGACTGAGCATCTCTTATCTCCCAACATACCCACCTGACCTTTATAGCAAGGCTTCCCATTCCCTCCTTTGGACTCCAGACTCAGGACTGAAAATGAAGCGTAAATCTTACTGCCTAATAAGAACGGCAGTTACTTCAATAAAACATTACTTAAAAGTCAATAGGCTGCACATGTTAAAGACATTAGAGCTGTTAACAGACCATTGTAAAGTAAGCAGAATCTTTAATAACCTGCATGTAACATTTAACCATTCGATTTTCAACCCAGAGCAGGCTTAACTCTGGCATACAAGGGCTTGACTAGGGGTAAGAACCATTCTCACATTCTTGGTATTAATGGTCCAATGAGGCTGGATATTGTGCTAAAATCCCAGACCTCAGGGAAAGCTTAAAAACCAGAATTAGATATAATGATTTTGTTTCTGCCTTCTTCCCTCATCCTAGAGCTATAGAACTCAAAGAGCTTAATGCATGGGATGAGATCATATGGCTGCCTATGGGTTTTGGATCACTGCTCCCTCAGCTCAGGAAAGGAGGCAGGAGAAGATGCTGGTGATGAGATTTCCCTTAATTAGATTATATCCTGACTTGTATTATACTGCATAAATTAGAACCAAATCATTTTGTGGCCTTAGGTTTTATTTTCTCATGCATAAAATGAGAGGATTGGATTAAATGATATCTGATGTGTCTTCCAGTTCTAGATCAATGATCCTTGATCCCAGGTTGCTGGAATTACATGGCTAAATGTAGCTCATTTCACTTAATCTCTGTATGCTTTGATTTCCTCATTTCCAAAGTGGTTATAATACTAGCATCTCTATACCAGAGTTGTGAGAATAAAAATAGATATTTGTTTAGCATTTTGCAAACCTTAAAGTGCTAATTATCTAAATGCTAATTATTCCTATATTTGTTATTGTTATCCAAAAGAAAAAAATATGTATTTTTAGAGTTATAGTAAAACATAATGATGCATAATATAATCAAAGATAAAGTTTTCATCAAGATGTCTTTGATCTCAAAATTCTTTTTATAAACATAAAGAAAGCATATCCTTCCACTGATTGGCTCCCTGATTTAAAAAAAAATCTTACAACTACAAAATTAAAAGGAAAATTTTACTGCAGCCCAATTGGCCAGCAAATTTCAAAGGTCACCTTATGCTTTTTCCACATTCAGACTTTTGCTTATTCTACTCCCCATCCATGGAATGTTCTATCCTGTCATTGCCACATTGAAAAATTTCACTCATTTTTTGGAAGGTTCAATTCAAATCCTATGCTTTATAAAAAGCCTTCTCCAGAGAAAAGGAAGCATTATGGCACAGTAGGAAAATGTTCAAATTGTTCAAAATTGTTCAAATCCTGCTTCTGATTCTTTCTACCTATATGGACTTGGATGAGGACCTTATTCTTTGTGCCTTAGTTTGATTATTTGTAAAATGACAATGTTGGACTAGGTGTCCCTTGATGTCCCTTCTATATCTGTGTAAATATTATCTATGACCTCAGGAGAATTCCAATCTCAAATCATCTTTCCTTAGGAATTTTCAAAAATATTAATTGGCATACCACTCACATGGCACTAGTCTCATGTCACTTTTAATATAATTATTTGTCTACATGTTAGAACTCACTAAATAAATTGTAAATTCTTAGAGCAGGAGTCCTTACTATTGTTTTCTGTTATAAACTCCTTTGCTGTTCTTAAATGCATAAAATTAAATTCATAAAGACCAATTATCTTGAAATACAGTCACAGAAGTTTTTTTCAAAAAAAACAAAAAATTGGTATATCTCAAATGTAGACTCTTGACCTCAAGGGGGCAGTCTTCTTAATCTCCTATATATCATAGTTATTTGTATACATCCCTTTTCTTCTCCTCCCTTCATATTGTAAGCTCCTGAGAACAATTCCTAGGCTGTGACAATATTGGTATTTAATAAAAGATCCTACACACAATAGGTATTTTACAAAATGTTTGTTGAATGAATGAATGAATTTCATCCATTGCTTACCATGTTGCCTTACTTATTTTTTTTATTTTATTAATTTTATAATTATACATTTTTGATAGTATATATATGCATGAGTAATTTTTTATAACATTATCCCTTGTATTCATTTTTCCAGATTTTCCCCTCCCTCCCTCTACTCCCTCCCCTAGATGACATTGCCTTACTTATAACATTCTTTCATTAAATAAATATTTCAATTACTATATTCTTAGTCTTGGCACTTATTCCATCAACTCAGATTGCAAACCCTTTACATTTTAGTTAATGTATTCAAAAGTTGCTATGTTCTAAACACAAAATAAGCAAGAATGAAGTTAATGAGGTGAATAGAATTTTAGAAAAAGTGAGGTACTATAGGCCTCTGGAGAAAATTGAATGAAAATATAAAGGAATACATATTTTCTCAGCAGTACATGGAACATATGCAAAAATTGACCAAGTCTTAGGGCATAAAAACATCACAATCAAATGCCGAAAGGCAGAAATATTAAATACATCCTTTTCAGATCATGATGTGATAAAAATTGTATGTAATCAAAGGTCATCAAAAAATAGTCCAAAAACAAATTAAAAGTCAAATAATCTAATCCTAAATAATGGATTTTTTCAATCAATAATTTCACTCAAGAGAATGACAATAATAAGACAACATATCAAAATTTATGGGATGCAGCCAAAGAAGTTCTTAGGGGAAATTTTATATCTCTAGATGTTTACATGAATGAAATAGAGAAAAAGAAAATCAGTGAATTTGGCATGCAACTAAAAAAAGCTAGAAGAACAACAAATTTAAAATCTTTAAATAAATACCAAATTAGAAATTTGGAAAATCAAAGAAGAGTTTAACAAAATTGAAAGTAAGAAAATTAAACTATTGAACTAATAAACAAAACTAAGAGTTTACTTTATGAAAAACCCAACAAAATAGATAAACCTTTAGTTAATTTGATTAGAAAAAGGAAAGGAAAAAAAAAAACAAATTACCAGAATCAAAAATAAAAAGGGTGAACTTAGCACTAATGAAGAGGAATAACTAATAATAATTAGGAGGCATTTTCCCAATTTTATGCCAACAAATCTCACAACTAAGTGAAATGGATGAATATTTATAAAAAATATAGTTTTTCCAGGATTAACAGAAAAGGAAATACTATACTTATATAATCCCATTTTAGAAAAAAGAAGTTAAACACGCCATCCATGAAGTCCCTAAGAAAAATTTCCACAATCAGTGAATTTACAAATGAATTCTACCAAACATTTAAAGAATAACTAACTCCAATATAATATAAACTATTTGGAAAAATAGGGGAAGAAAGAGTCCTAACAAATTCCTTTTATGATACAGATATAATGCTGATAACTAAATCAGGCCAAAACAGAGAAAGAAAATTAAAGAACAATCTCCCTAATGAATATTGATGCAAAAATCTTATATAAAATATTAACAAAGACATCACAGTAACGTATTATCAGAATGATACACTATGACCAATGCATTTATAATAGGAATGCAGGGTTGGTTCAATTTCAGGAAAACTATCAGCATAATTGACTGTATCAGTAATAAAATGAAATCATATCATTTCAATAAATGCAGAAAAAGCATTTGACAAAATACAACACCCATTCCTTTTTTTTCTTTTTTTATTAATTTTATAATTATAATTTTTTGACTGTACATATGAATGAGTAATTTTTTTACAACATTATCCCTTGTATTCATTTTTCCAAATTTTCCCCTCCCACCTTCTACTCCCTCCCCTAGATGACAGACAACCCCATACATATTAAATGTGTTACAGCATAACTTAGATACAATATATGTGTGTAAAACCAAATTTCTTGTTGCACAGTAAGAATTGGATTCCGAAGGTATAAGTAACCTGGGTAGAAAGACAATAGTGCAAACAGTTTGCATTCAATTCCAATTACATTCAATTCCTCTCTGGGTGTAGCTGTTTCTATCCATCATTGATCAACTGGAAGCAACACCCATTCTAATAAAAACACTAGTGATTATAGGAATAAATAAAGCTTTCTTTAAAATGATACATAACATCTATCTAAAACCATCAGCAAGACATGTATATAATGGGATAAGATAGAAGCATTCCCCATAAAATCAGGGATATAACAAAAATACTCATTATCATTGCTATTTATTAAATATTGTACTAGGAATGTTAGCTTTAGCAATAAGAAAAGAAAAAGAAATCGAAGGAATTAGAGTATGTAATAAGAAAACAAAACTATCACTCTTTGCAGATAATACAATGGTATATTTAGAGAATCCTAGAGAATCAACTAAACAGCTACTGGAAACAATGAACAACTTTAGCTAAATTGCAGGATATAAAATAAACCCGCATAAATCATTAGCATTTTATATGTTACCAACAAAGCCCAGCAGCAAGAGAGAGAAAGAAAAATCTTATTTAGAATAACTTTAGACAATATAAAATTGTTGGGAGTTTACTTACCAAGACAAAGCCAGGAACTATATGAACACAATTACAAATATTTTTCATGCAAATAAAATGAGATCTAAACAATTGGAAAAATATCAATTGCTGTTGGGTAAACCAAGTATTATATTTAAAATGACTGTTCTACTTAAATTAATCTATTATTCAGTGTCATACTAATCAAAATGCCAAAATATTACTTTATGGAGCTGGAAAAAATAATAGCAAAATTCATCCGCAAGAACGAAAGGCCAAGAATATCAAGGAGTTCATGTGAAAAAAGGAAAAGGAATGTGGCCTAGCTGTATCAGAACTAATGCTGTATTATAAAGTAGTGATCATCAAAACCATCTGGTCCTGGCTCAGAAATAAAGTAGTGCATCAGTGAATAGGTTAAGTATACAAGAAAGAATAGTCAATGACTACAGTAATCTAGTATTTGATGAATGTAAAGACTCCAGCTTCTGGGATAATAACTCATTATTTGACAAAATTGCTGGAAAAATTGGAAAAATAGAATGGCAGAAACTATAATATTTAATACTCTATATCAAGATAAGGTTGAAATGGATTCATGATTTACCTATAAAAGGTGATATTATCTAGGTAAATTAGTAGAACAAGGAATAGTCTACCTGTCAGATCTTTGGAGAAGGTAGGAAATAATGGCTAAAGAAGAACTAGAGAACACCATGAAATGTAAACTGAATAATTAAATTAAAAATTAGAATGAATTTATTGATAATTACTTATCAATATAAAAATAATTTAGTTAAAAATATAACTAAAGTAACTAATAACAAATTAATATGTGGAGAATTAACTCAAATTCATAATGCAAGTCATTTCCCAGTGGATGGATGGTCAAAGAATTTGGACAGACAATTTTCAGATAAAGAAATTAAAGTGAGGGCAGCTAGATGATGCAGTGGATAAAGCACCAGCCCTGAAGTCAGGAGGACCTGAGTTCAAATCTGCCCTCAGACACTTAACGCTTCCTACTGTGGGACGCTGGGCAAGTCACTTAACCCCAATTGCCTCAGTAAAAAAAATAAATAAAAAAAATAAAAAATAGGCATTTCAAATCATATTTTAAAAATCTTTAAATCACTACTGATTAGAGAAATTTAAAAAATTCTGAGACACTACTTCATGGCTCTCATGTACATTCAGAGAAGGGACTCTGGAGATTGAATGTGGTTCAAAGCACAATATTTTTATTTTTTCTGCTTGTTTTTTTCTTATAGTTTTTCCTTTTGGTCTGATATTTCTTGCACAATATGCAAGTATAGAAATATGTTTAAACGGATTGTACATATTTACCTATATCAGATTGCATACTGTTTTGAGGAAGGGGGAGGAGCAAGAAGGAGGAGAATAATTTGGAATACAAAGTCTTGAATCTTTACATTGTATTTGGAAAAATAAAATACTATTGAGAGAAAAAAAAAAGCCGAGTTGCTGTGATCAAAAAAGAAAAAATATACTGAATAAACAATTTGCACACACACACACACACATATATATATACACACATACATATGTATACACACATACATATATATACACACATACATATGTATACACACATACACATATACAGACTAAAAAGCTATTCCCCAATAGGCAAGTAGTCAAATTATATGAATAAACAATTACCAAAAGAATTTAAAAGTATTCATAGTCACATGAAAGCATGTTCCAGATCATTAACAATAAGAAAAATCTAAGTCATTTTTATAAATGAAGAAAAAATGTAGCTTAAAAATTCAACAGCATTACTCTATAAATAATAGCACTCAAGAATCAGTAATAGAAGGGAAAAACCCATCCCAAATAACAAAAAAAAAGTGCATAAAATATCTGGAGATCGACCTGTCAAGGTGCTCATGGGCACACATGCACATACGCAAGCACACACACATGCAAAACTTGTATAGGTTCAATTACAAAGTGTTCCTTAAAGAGATAAAGAACAGCTTAAATAATTGTAGGAATATTCAGTGTTGATGTTTAGGCCATGGCAATATAATAATAGTAACAATACAAGCAAACTTAATTTATACTCTTAATTCTACACTAACAAAATTGCCATGAAGCTATTTTCTAGAACTTGATAAAATATTAACAAAATATGTTTGGAAAAGCAAAGGATCTAGAATATCATGGGAAATGATGAAAAAATACCAATGAAAGGAGAATAACACTTCTGAATCTCAGATAATATTTTTATACTTACAGCAGTCATCAAAAAATCAGCCATATGCATTTTTAAAAGTTAAAACACACTATGTGTTTTTTTCTTTTTTCCTACTCACTGAGTATGTTCTACCTCCTCTCTTTCCCTACATTAGTCTTGTTCTTTAGTTTTGTTGTGCTGTGTTTTCTTTTTTGTTTTTGTTTTGTTTTATGGTACTTTCCAGATAGGATTTTTCTCATTCTTTTCATTATCCATCATTTCTTATGTCTACTTTAGATCCTCATTCTCTGATTCATGAAACCTACATTCTGTTCTCTCCAAGCAATTTCTGCTACTGATTCATAACGATTGCCTTATAGATTCTCCTTTTCCATTATGTCTCACTCTTATAATAATGTTAATTTGTGTAGGTTAGAGATAACATTCCTCCAACCATGTCTTTGATTATGCAGCCCACCACCTATCAATATCTGCCCCCCATTTTCTTTCATTCCCTGATTGCCTCAAAATTTCTTTCCTGTATCCATGCTCTTCCACTCCCTAGGTGCAAGTTACCCCAGGAGTTCTAAGACCCTCTCTCCTGAGATAGCGTGAGTGGTCTTTTCAAGCACTGAATTCTCTAAACCATACTCAGCAAAGATGTCTGTCTCCCTTTATAGAATATCTCTCTTCACCTGTGGGAGCATTCATCAGTGAAACACTTTCCCACCATTGTGGTTCACCAACCTACGTTTCTGCTCAAATAACTTTTGGGGGATGCAGAACTGGTCACAGTTGGATAGCAGGCTCTTTCCCTCAAATTTAATAGATTTCTTCACAGCAGTCCCATCCCATTCCCTCTTTTCCTCAGTTGTCTGGCCCAGCAGTTCTGAGCACTGAAGCCAGAGTGCTTTCTGTCTTTTGGTTTTTGGATGTCTAAAATTTTGAAAAGGAAAAGTTGAAAAGTGAAGTTGAACTCTGTTTCAAGTCCAGATAGATGTCCTTCCCCTTTCCCTCTGTATAGTTTTCTACAGAAATCTTTTGGTAGCACAGGATGTTGTTCCAGGACTAGCCCCTGGGACCCCAGAAAACTTTCATAGTCTGAAGCCCAGATCTCAACAGCACTGGAAAGAATGGCCACAGACCAGGGTATATGGGCTTTCATTTTATTGAGTTAACTAAAGCAACTTTGATACAGGTAGAAAAATAGGCAGTAAGAGATTGGTTGCTAAATATGTTCATCAGTTCATGGATTTTTTTCTTAATATTCTTTTGAATTCTGGGTATTTAAAACATAAAAGACAACTGAAGATAATTTATATTTGGTGCATAATTTCTACTTTGGAGAGGTTTGAGAGGTCATGAAGATCAGAAAACATATCTAGTGCTTCATCTTATTAGTCATATCACTGAAGCAATGATTTTTAAATGAATGCATGTTTTATTAATTATGATGGCATCTTATTATATACATCAGAAAAATAGTAATACTTAGCTCTATAAGAATTGTTTATTTAGTCTACAGAAAGTAGCCTTATTATTTGCAATTTTTTATATTTTTTGGAGTTAAGTCAAGCCCAGAAAAGGAAGCAATGATTTAATTAATAGAGAGCTTGCTTCAGAGTCAGAAAGCTTTGGGTCCTATCTCTGACATATAATGATGTTGTTGAGTCATTTCACACTCTTCATAAGCTTCTTTGAGGTTTTCTTGGCAAAAAGACTTAGAGTGGCTTGCTGTTTTCTTTGTCAACTCATTTTACAGATGAGAAAACTGAGGCAAACAGTGCTAAATTACTTGCCCATGGTCATAAACTGTAAGTATCTTGGGATGGACTTGAACTCAGGCCTTTCAGACTCCAGGTCTATCATTCTGTCCACAGTCCTATATCAACACAATCACAGTCCCAGTTTGAAAAAAAAAATCAAGGCACAAAATGACAATTAGATGTACACGTGGACTTACATATTTCTTACAATAATTCCATGTCTCTCAGGGCTCCATAAGTTGGTGAAGGTCAGGCTGCATGGTTTCTGGGGCCTCTTCCAGCTTTAGACTCTAAGTTACTATGCATTCAATTTATCATAGGAATCAGCAGTTAAAAAGTTGCTGCATCTGGGGATAATTAACTATCAGGAACCAACAGAAAAAGTAAAAATAAGACTATGGGGGTTCTGGTATTATAAGAGGTTAAAAACTGTTTAGTGATATAAAAGACATAAAATAAATTCATTTTGGGTTACATTGTTTAAAACCCAATACTCAGCTTCCACACCCATGATTTATTAGCTGTTCTCTGGGTCCATGCTACTCCATCAGTGTTCAGATGTAATGTAATGAAATATAATTACACGATCAGCCATGAGCATATTCTCATTGGAGATAATATGGCTTTGACTTCAAACTGACAAGAGCAACAGAATAGGCAAAGTCCAATCTATGAAGTAATAAAACCTTCCCTCTTCCCCAAAGTTTTAAGTGTAACCACATTACAATTATTAGGTGGCACAGTGAATAAAGTGGTGGGTTTGGAGTCAAGAAGATACCTTTCTGAGTTCACATCTGGCCTCAGACACTTAACTATCTGGGTCATTTACCCCCTTTTGCCTTAGTTCTTCATCTGTAAAATGACCTGCAGAAGAAAATGGCAAATCATTCCAATAACTTTGCCAAGAAAAACCCAAAAGGAATCATGAAGTTAGATAGGACTGACAAATTACTGTGCAACAGCAACATTACGAAGAAATTGTAGCATAATTGATATTATAATAAATAGCTGTTTATGATCATATATTAAATTATTAATAATAATAATAATATTAATTAATATTAAAATCAATATTGTTAAATGACTAATTTAAAAATAATAGGTAACTAATATAACTATTTACATGCATAAATAAAAAATAGTAGCAAGGATTTATAGAGAGTTTTAAAGTTTGTAAACCTTTGTAAAGGCTATAAGGAAAGCAGTGTCCTGAATCAAGAGAATGTTATGGTGGTTCTGAATTGAAAGGTCCCGAGTTCAGTTTATGACACTGCCACTTCCTCTGTGATCGAAGGCAAGTAATTTTACTTTCCTGTGCCTCTGTTTCTTCATCTATAAAATGAAAGGCTTAAAATATGTCTTTCAGCTACAAACCTACAATCCTTTGTTTATTTTAATATGATAAGAAATGTTTAATAAGCCTCTAAGATTATCTTCCTACTCTAAATTAATGACCTGAGGGCAATGCTGTGTTGCTAAATGTTTAATAACTGGCTTTTGTTTGGGGAAAGGCTAAGGATGTTCACACAACACAGTTTACATTTAATCTGTGTTATTGATGTTTTTTGCCCTTTACTTAAGTCTAAACAATCAAAACAATAAAGCAGTCATGACTATTTCCAAGTTATAAAGGCTCACACTGAAAATGGAACAACTGCATCTCTCAAGATGGTATGAGATAGATCTAGGTCATCCTTATAAAGGTATCCATATTTTGACAAGGAGAAATCAAATGGCTTGTCCATGGTCACATAGTAAGTATCTGATAGCCAGCACATAAAACAACAATCATAATAATTGTCACTAACATTTATACAGAACTTACTATGTGCCAGGTACTATGCTAAGCTGTTTACAATGATCCCATTTGATTCTCATAACAATCAGAGGAGGTATCATTAGTATCCTCAGTTGATAGATTAAGAAACTGAGGTAAACAGAAATGAAATGACTTGTTCAGGGTCACAGAGTCAGTAAGAGTTTCAGGTTGGATTTTTTAAAAGTTTTTTTTTTTTTTTTTCCAAAAGATGTATAGTATAGATAGTTTTCAACATTCACTCTTGTGAAACCTCGTGTTCCAAATCTTTTTCTCCCTCCCTTTCTCTCCTTCCCTAGACAGCAATTGTTAAACATGTTAAATGTGCAATTCTTCTATACATATTTCCACACTTATCAAGAAAAATCAGATTAAAAAGGGGAAAAAAAAGAAAGAAAACAAAATGTAAGCAAAAAGCAACAAGAAAAATGAAAATACTATGTTGAGATCCACACTCAGTCCCCACAGTTCTCCCTCTGGATACAGATGGCTTTCTCAGTCACAAGACCATAAGAACTGGCCTGAATTATGAGGTTGATTTTAAGTCAGGTTCTCCTGACTCCAGGCATAGTGTTCTATCGCACTCCACCAAATGTCTGAGGTGATTAAAGAACTCAGTTCCTCCTGACCTGAAGACCATTATTTTTTTTTCTACTACCCCTACAACTCTATCTAAGAAAGAGGGAAAGATGTAGATTTAGAAAATCTGGGCTTAAACTCAAAGCTTATCATATTTATTAATAGGACAAGACACCAAACCCTCTCCCTCAGTTTCCTTATTTATAAAGTGGGAATAATAATACCTGTATTACCTATTTTACAAGGTCACTATGAGGATTAGGAGATATATATGTGCCAAAATTCTTTGTTAATATAGAAGGCAGAATTGCCTGGAGGATAGAGTATTGGACTTTGATCAGAAATTACATGGCTCAAATATTACATCAAATACTTACTGGCTATGGGATCCAGGACAAAGCAAATCAATTTTCTGAATTTTGGTATCTTTAATATGTGGAGATTGAGATTAGTGATATCTAAGTCTTTCAATTCTAAAATCTATGCTTCTAAGATTTATGTAAACATCAGCTATCATATTCATAACTATATTACATATGGAACTATTAGATATAAAACCATTAGCTTCTAAAATATAAAGGTAACTAGAGACAAATCTTAAATCCAAGGAATTTCCTAGAGGAGACAAGATTTAAGGCATGTTTTGAAGGATAGAAAGTTTAATGAGATTAAATAGTGAAGCTATTCCAATCATAAAGAAAAATTTTGTTTCATTGATTTTTTTTAAATCTGCTTTCTCTCTCTCTTAAATGAGGTTTTAAAAGAGAAAAGGCTTAAGTTGTATATTGAGATGTTTGTTTTTGTCAATATACATTGTTAATTTCTCATGAAGAATTTTTTTTTAATTTCAAAAAGAGAAAAGGGCAGTTCTGGAGCTGGGAATGCATAAAGAGGTTTGCCTGAAGGAGTGGCAGGTCAGTGCCTGATCTTGGAGCCAGTTAAGCTTGTAAATAAGAATACTTGGTCCTGATCTGGAGTCAGACTTGATGTGGACTGTGATGTAAAATTATTCAAGAATCCTGAGGAGTGAAGTGATATGTGGGTAAATATGGGCATAATCATGTAAAATTTGGAGAACAAATGAAAGGAAGCAATTATGAGTAAAAATGATTCTTAGAGAACTCCCACCAAGAAAGGAGTAGGAATAGGAGGTGACAGAGACATGAAGCTGTCACAACTGCTACCCACCTCCACTCAGCTAAGGAAAAGACTTTCTGATTCAAGACCACCCACACCCTGCAGCTGTAGCCACATCATCCAGGGAGCCACCCTTCCACCCCTAAGATTTTCATTATCACTCTGGCTTTTTCCCAGCTTCACTAGGGAGTCATTTAGAGAGCAGTATCTTTGAAGAAGATAGCATTAGCAAGCTTGTGTTGGCTACCGTCTGCAAAGGAATCCATTCTTCTAGAGGCTGGCCCTAATTTGTCTCTACATTTAGAGAGCACGTTTCTTTTTGGTCCAGTGCCCAGGAACTCATTCAGGGAGCATGTGTTACTTCTTGTGTTTCTGGGAGAGCTTGGATCCCAATAGGTTTCCACTGGTTTTTATGTGCCAACATGAATCATGAGATCACATGTTCAGAGTTGGAAGAGACCTAAGAGGTCATCCTATTCAACTCTCATTCTATAGAAATGAAAAGTGATATCCAATATCACCCAATATCACACGGCCAGTAAATAATAGAGCTGGAATTTGAATCCAAGTTCTTGTCTCTAGGTTCACTGCTCCGTCAATGCTACTTCTCTGTTTATGTCAGGAAGGATTCAGAAGTGGGTTTGGAGCTAGTCAAGTTATAGAGATATCATCTGCTGCTCAGAATTTGGCACAATTTATAGATAACTATAAGAAGATAGTGCTTACTGAAATGCTGTGCTCAGGTGTTCAATACAAATTTAGATTAGAATTTATCTGTCACATAGAGTATTTGGCTACCAGGAGTTCTCAATACCAATCAATCAATAAGTATTTATTAAGTATATATCATGTGCTAAGCATTGTGCCAAATACTGGGAATACAAAGAAAGATAGAAGACTTTCAAGGAGTATCCCAAGGAGACAGTTTAATAGGAGAAATGACCTACCAACAACTATCTGCAAACAAGTATGATTTTATGCATAAATTTTATGTGTGTGTGCACATGCATGTTATAAAGTATATATATGTAATTAATTACATAAACAGGATAAATTTTACATATAAATGTGTGTCTCTGTGTATACATATATGTCATAAATTATGTATCCAGAATAAATTTTATTTAAATGTGTGTGCACATGTATGTCATAAATTTTATATATACAATTGTGTATGTAAGATAATAGAGGAAAAGCAAAGGAATTAAGAGTTCTAAATATATGAAAATTAATATGCACACACACACATACACGTCCCCAAATAATGCAGATATTAGACTTTTGCCATGCTGAGGCACATAAGTATGTTAGTTTTCCTTCAACACCAAATGAGAGTAACTGTTTGGCACTCTCACTGGTACATTGTGTTGGGTTAATGAGAGGTCGTAAAGAATGATATATATGCAATGTGGTAGAAGTATTCAACACCTTTCATGAGGAAGAAAATCCTAATTATCCAGCCAAAGCTGTCTCCTTGGCCAATTAATCCTAGCTTAGTAGATTGACACTTTGAGTTCTAGGAAATCAAGCACAGGGTCCCCAATGACTATGAGCAGCTTAGGCAGGTGAGGGGCAGTAAAGCTGCTGACCACTAACAAACCCACAAAGCTCTTTAAAATCTTGGCTGCCTAGGATATCCAGAGCAGTCAACCTGCCTCTGTGTTTCACAGGTAATAGGCTTAAGAAGCTTTCTTTTCTTCAGCTTGCCTGGTAAGAACATTTAGTGGATAATGAGTAGCCACTGAAGTTAACCAGGGACTTTTTCTACCTAGGCCATTTTCATCATGCTCACCATTTGAAAATTTCCTTGGCAATATTGCAGGTAAGCATCCACTTATGGTTAGGGGTTTTCCCACTGATTTTTCCTTCCATTGGTGACATAGTTTCATACAAGAATTTTCCTTTCCTGTTCTTTTGGACTCTCAAGAGCACAGATAAATGTAAATCTTCAACAGACAAGTTTGTTTTGTATCACTTAACTGGGCATAAACTCTAGGAAAGCTACTTTCCATGACACTAAAAGATGCAAATCTTTTTCCTTAAATGTTTAATAGCCACATTCATCACAGTCTCATAACAAGACCGCCCACCATCCACTAAGTTAGTTTGTTTTCACCCTGCTGCTAAGAGGTTAGCAGAAAAAACAACATATTGGAATGATGGTGAAATATCTCAACTAACTACGGTAATGATAATGTACTTAACATTCAAAATGTACAATTTAATTGATTTTTTCAAACAATAAACAGGGTGTTCTGAAAGCATTAATACAGTCTTAAGCTATTTGAGCTCAAATGTAGCTTTCTATATTTTTCATTTATTTCATTAAGTATATCCTAACTCCATGTAAAATATTTAACATTTTTGTAATTTTGGAATTCTAAATTCACTTTCCCTCACCCATCAATATGCTGATAGTTTTTTCTAAATTTAACCAGTCTTAACATCTGTGGTATAAATTCCAGCTCATCATAATGGATGATGTTGGTGATATATTGCTGTAATCTCCTTGCTACTATTTTATTGAAATTTCTGTATCAATATTTATTAAGAAAATTGTCTATAGTTATCTTTCTCTGCTTTTCCTTTTCTGGTTTAGATATCAAAACCATATTTATGTTATAAAAGAAAATTGGCAGAACTCCTTCTTTATCTATTTTTTCAAATAATTTTTTATATTATTAGGATTAATTGTTTCTTAAATGTTTGGTTAAATTACTTATAATTCCATCTGGAAATGGAAGTTTTTTCTTAGGGAGCTCATTGATAACTTATTCAATTTCTTTTTTGAAAATAGGGTTATATAACTATTCTATTTCCTCTCCTGTAAATCTGGGCAGTTTATATTTGTGTATATTTCACTTTTAGTAGATTGCCAAATTCTTTGGCATGTACTGGAGCAAAATAACCATAAATTGTTGTTTTAACTTCAGTTTCATTGGTGTTTCATTCACATTTTTTGATATTAGTAAATTAGTTTTCTTCTTTTTAAAACAAATTAAGCAATGTTTATCTATTTTTTCATAAAACAAGCTTCTATTTTTAATTATTAGTTCAATTTTGAAAAATTTTCAGTTTTATTAATTTGTCCTTTTATTATCAGAATTTCTATTTTGGTGTTTAATTGAAGAATTATAATGTTCTTTTTTAGTTTTCTTTAAGTTGCATTTCTCATTCATTAATCTGCTTTTTTCCTTTTTTTTGTTTTGTTGATATATACATTTAAACATCTAAAATTTTCTCCAAGTAGTACCTTGACTGAATCCCACAAATTTTGGAATATTGTGTCATTATCATTCTCTTTAATGAAATCATTGTTTCTATGATTGTTCTTTGACTCATTCATTATTTGGGATTATGTTAATTTTCAATTAAGTTTTAAACTCCTATGACTCTTCATTAAATGTAATTTTTACTTTATGATGGTTTGAAAATGTTGTTGCTTTTATGCATTTATTTGTGAACTTTTTAATGCTGTAATGCATGATTATTTGGGGGGAAGAAGCAACTTACAACTGAGAAATAGGTATACTCCTTCATATTCCCATTCAGTTTTCTTCAGGGATTTATCATATCCAACTTTTCTAAGATACCATTCACCTCCTTAACTTCTTTCTTATTTATTTTATGGTTAGATTTCTCTAGCTCTGGAGGAAAATTTTAGGTCCCACACTAATATAGTTTTGCTGGTTATTTCCTCCTATAATCCATTTTACTACTCTATTAAGAATTTGGATGCTCTACCATTTGATGCATATATATATTTATATTGATATCATTTCATTGCTCATAGTTCCTTTAGCAACATATGGTTCCCCTGATTTATGCCTTTTAATAACTTCTATTTTTTATTTTGCTTCACTTGAGATCATGATTGCTATCCTTTCCTGTTTTCTTCAGTTGAAGCATGGCAGATTCTGTTCTAGCAGAATCTACTGCTTCAAGGATTTCTTATAAATAACAAATTCTTGGTTTCCTATTTCTGATTCATTGTACTATCTGTGTCCATTTCATGGATGAATTCATTCTGTTAGCATGTGAAGTTCCCTCCATCCTATTTTATTTGCTTTATCTTTCTCTATCCTTTCTCCCCTAATGTTTGTTTTACTTCTAACTACTGCCTACTTTATCTGCCCCCCTCTTATTATATCCTCTTTTCTCTTATCCCCTTCCCCTCCCAATATTTCTGGGGTATTTTAGGTTTTTGTCACAAATATATATATATATATATATATATATATATATATATATATATCCTTTCCCTCTTAAAATCACTTTTGATGTGAGAGAGGTTCAAGCATTGCTGTGTCCCCAATTTTCCTCTTTACTGTAAAAGCTATTGCTTGTATGCATCTTTTATGTGAGATAATTTCCACCATTTTCTTCTCCCTTTTCCCTTATTCCATAAAATATTAATAAAATCAATGAAATTGAAAAGTAAAAAATAATTGAACTAATTACTAGGAGCTTGTTTTATTAAAATATGATAACTGTCAGTTAATTTGATTTTTAAAAATCAATAATATGAAAAATCAAACAAGCAAATGCACCACCAATGAAGATGAAATCAAGGTGATAATTAGGTTTATTTTGCCCATTACATGCCAATACAATCTAAGTAAAATCCCTCTTTCTCTCCTATCCATTTTTTAACATCATTGAAATTTAATCAACTCATTCTCACATATTCCTATGTAGAATCCTTCTAACTGCAATAATAATAGTAAAGTTTTTAGAATATATATATATATATGTATGTATCCTCTTCTTGCATAGAAAGATAAATAGTTTAACCTTACTGAGTTCCTTATTATTTTTCTTTCATGTTTATCTTTTCATGCTTCCCTTTAGTCTTGTATTTGACAATCAAAATCTCTTTACCTTTTGTCTTCATCAGAAATGCTTGAAAGTCCTCTCTTTCATTAACAGTTTTTCCCTGGAAGGATTAATCGCAGTGGTGGAGCCAAGATGGCAGAGAAGATACATGTGAATTTGTAAGCTTCCTTCTTCCCTCATTACTAATTAGTTAAATCAGACTCAAAAATAACACTGGACTGACTGAAACCACAAGGATTAAAAGCACAACTTTGCAGCTGAAGAGAATCTGGAGTTTCAACAGAAAAGGTCAGTTCCAAGGGGAGGAAGAAAAAAGGCCAGCACAGACAAAGCTAGGTGCTAGCACACTGTGCCAATAGGGCTGGGGAGAACTCTGGGATCAGAGAAGCCACTGAGATAGAGGAATCTGACACAGGCTGTTAGCTCTTCTCTGCTTATAAAACAGCAGTTCAGAAGAGAAATCAAGCCACTTTAAAATATAAAGCCAGATCTTAGAACCACCCCAATCTGGAAGTGACCTAAGAGATCTCCTCACAGCTGTGAAGCTGCCTTCTACTGTCCAGGCCTTCACCTTGGAGTAGTTAAGAGCCTGAACAGCGGGGACACAGCCAGAGGCAACATCTAATCCACATAGTGCCAGGCTTAGCCTGAGGCAGTGGAACTCTAGCAGCCCAGGAATTCCCAGAGAAGGGGAACCTTTGAAATAGGGACTGGGGTTTCCGGGCAGACACTTCCAGTTTGAGTGCAGGGGCTTTTCATGCCAAAATCTGTGGGATGCAGCTAAAGCGGTAATTAGGGGAAATTTTATACCTTTAGAGGCTTATTTGAACAAAATAGAGAAAGAGAAGATTAATGAATTGGGCATGCAACTTAAAAAGCTAGAAAAAGACCAAATTAAAAACCCCAACCAAAAATCAAACTTGAAATACTAAAATTAAAAGGAGAAATCAATAATATTTAAAGTAAAAAAAAAAACTATTGAATTAATAAATAAAACCAAGAGTTGGTTTTATGAAAAAGCCAATAAAATAGATCAACCTTCAGTAAATCTGATCAGAAAAAGGAAAGAGGAAAATCAAATTGTTAGTCTTACAAATGAAAAGGGGTATCTTTCCACCAATGAAGAGGAAATTAGAGAAATAATGAGTTACTTTGCCCAACTTTATGCCAATAAATTTGATAACTTAAGTGAAATGTTTGACTTCCTCCAAAAATATAGGCTTCCTAGATTAACAGAGGAGGAGATAAATTGCTTAAATAGTCCCATTTCAGAAAAAGAAATAGAGCAAGCTATTAATCAACTCCCCAGGAAAAAATCCTCAGGACCAGATGGATTTGCATGTGAATTCTACCAAACATTTAAAGAACAACTAGCCCCAGTATTATATAAACTATTTGAAAAAACAGGGGATAAAGGAGTCCTGCCAAACTCCTTTTATGACACAGACATGGTACTGATACCTAAACCAGGTAGATCGAAAACTGAGAAAGAAAACTATAGATCAATTTCCTTAATGAATATTGATGCTAAAATCTTAAATAAGATATTAGCAAAAAGACTTCAGAATATCATCCCCAGGATAATACACTATGATCAAGTAGGCTTTATACCAGGAATGCAGGCTGGTTTAATATTAGGAAAAATATTAGTATAATTGACCATATTAATAATCAAATTAATAAAAACCATATGATCATCTCAATAGATGCAGAAAAAGCATTTGATAAAATCCAATATCCATTCCTACTAAAAACACTTGAGAGTATAGGAATAAATGGACTATTCCTTAGAATAGTCAGGAGGATATATTTAAGACCGTCAGTAAGCATAATATGTAATGGGGATAAACTGCAATCATTCCCAATAAGATCAGGAGTGAAACAAGGTTGTCCACTATCACCATTACTATTCAATATTGTATTAGAAATGCTTACCTCGGCAATAAGAGTCGAGAAAGAGATTAAAGGAATAAGAGTAGGTAATGAGGAAATCAAACTGTCACTCTTTGCAGATGATATGATGGTATAGTTAGAAAATCCCAGAGATTCTAATAAAAAGTTATTAGAAATAATTCACAACTTTAGCAAAATTGCTGGGTACAAAATAAATCCACATAAATCCTCAGCATTTTTATACATCACCAATAAATTGCAACAACAAGAGATACAAAGAGAAATTCCATTCCAAACAAATGTCGAGAGCATAAAATATTTGGGAATCCATCTACCAAAGAAAAGTCAGGAATTATAAAATGAACAAAATTACAAGGCACTTGCCACAAAAATAAAGTCAGATTTAAATAATTAGAAAGACTTCCAGTGCTCATGGATAGGCCGAGCGAATATAATAAAGATGACAATACTCCCCAAACTAATCTATTTATTTAGTGCTATACCAATCAGACTCCCAAGAAACTATTTTAATAACCTAGAAAAAATAACAACAAAATTCATATGGAAGAATAAAAGGTCGAGAATTGCAAGGGAACTAATAAAAAAAAGTCAGATGAAGGTGGTCTAGGTGTACCTGATCTAAAGCTATATTATATAGCAGCAGTCACCAAAAGCATTTGGTATTGGCTAAGAAATAGACCAGTCAAACAGTGGAACAGATTAGGTACAAAGGACAAAAAAGGGTATATCTATAGCAATCTAGTGTTTGACAAACCCAAAGATACCAACATTTGGGATAAAAATTCATTATTTGAAAAAAAACTGTTGGGAAAACTGGAAATTAGTATGGCAGAAATTAGATATGGATCCACACTTAATGCCATATACCAAGATAAGATCAAAATGGGTCCATGATTTAGGCATAAAGAATGAGATCATAAATACATTAGAGGAACAGAGGATAGTCTACCTCTCAGACCTGTGGAGGAGGAAGGAATTTATGACCAGAGGAGAACTAGAGATCATTATTGATCACAAAATAGAAGATTTTGATTACATCAAACTAAAAAGTTTCTGTACAAACAATACTAATGCAAACAAGATTAGAAGGGAAGTAACAAATTGGGAAAATATTTTTAAAGTTAAAGGTTCTGACAAAGGTCTCATTTCCAAAATATATAGAGAACTGACCCTAATTTATAAGAAATCAAACCATTCTCCAATTGATAAATGGTCAAAGGATATGAACAGACAATTCTCAGATAATGAAATTGAAAATATACCTATTCATATGAAAGAGTGTTCCAAATCACTACTGATCAGAGAAATGCAAATTAAAACAACTCTGAGTTATCACTACACACCTGTCAGATTGGCTAAGATGACAGGAACAAATAATGATGAATGTTGGAGGGGATGTGGGAAAACTGGGACACTAATACATTGTTGGTGGAGTTGTGAAAGAATCCAGCCATTCTGGAGAGCAATTTGGAACTATGCCCAACAAGTTATCAAACTGTGCATACCCTTTGATCCAGCAGTGCTACTACTGGGCTTATATCCCAAAGAAATACTAAAGGGCGGAAAGGGACCTGTATGTGCCAAAATGTTTGTGGCAGCTCTTTTTGTTGTAGCTAGAAACTGAAAGATGAATGGATGTCCATCAATTGGAGAATGGTTGGGTAAATTATGGTATATGAAGGTTATGGAATATTATTGCTCTGTAAGAAATGACCAGCAGGATGAATTCAGAAAGGCTTAGAGAGATTTGCATGAACTGATGCTGAGTGAAATGAGCAGAACCAAAAGATCACTATACACTTCAAGAACAATACTGTATGAAGATGTATTCTGATAGAAGTGGATATCTTCAACATAAAGAAAATCCAACTCACTTCCAGCTGATCAATGATGGACAGAAACAACTACACCCAGAGAAGGAACACTGGGAATTGAATGTAAAATATTAGCACTACTGTCTATCTACCCAGGTTACTTATACCTTCAGAATCCAATACTTAATGTACAACAAGAAAATTGGATTTACACACATATATTATATCTAGGTTATACTGTAACACATGTAAAATGTATGGGATTGCCTGTCATCTAGGAGAGGGAGTAGAGGGAGGGAGGGGAAAATCTGGAAAAATGAATACAAGGGATAATGTTATAAAAAAATTACTCATGCATATATGCTGTCAAAAAAATTATAATTATAAAGTTAATTTTAAAAAAGGAAAAAAAAGGATTAATCTCCGTATTACTGGATATGTTAGTTATTCTTGATTTTTATCCCAGTTCTTTTGCTTTCCAAAATATTGTATTTCAAGCCATCTGCTTCTTTAATGTTCTAGCTGCTAAATCATGTGTGATCCAGACTGTGGTTCCACAGTATTTGAATGATTTCTTTTGGGTTCCTTGACTTTCTTTTTTATATGAAAGCTATGGAATTTATTTATAATTCTTTGGAGAGTTTTCATTTTGAGATCTCTTTCAGGAAGTGATCAGTAGATACTTTTAATTTCTATTTTATCCTCTAGTTCAAAAATATAAGACCAGTTTTCATTGATTATTTCTTGAAATATGTCTAGATTTCTTTGATCATGGCTTTCGGGTAATCCAATAACTCTCACATTATTTCTCCTTGATCTATTTTCCATATCCATTGTTTTTCCTATGAGATATTTCATATTTTTTTCCTATTTTTTCATTCTTTTAACTTGCTTTTGATGCTTCTTGGTGTCTCATAGAATCATTTGCTTCCATTTGCCCAAATCTAATTTCTAATGAATTATTTTCTTCAGTGAGTTTTCATACTTTTTTTTTTTCAATTTGGTCTATCCTGGTTTTAAGGTGTTATTTTGTTAATTATTTTTGTGCCACTTTTAAATGTCTTTTTATACTTTTCTTTGTTTTAATTTCTTTATCTAATTTTTACTTTATCATTCTTATTTGATTTTTTAAAGAATTTTTTAATTTTTCCAATAATTATTGCTGATCTTGTATCCATTTCCC
Source organism: Sminthopsis crassicaudata (assembly GCF_048593235.1). NCBI lineage: Eukaryota > Metazoa > Chordata > Mammalia > Dasyuromorphia > Dasyuridae > Sminthopsis > Sminthopsis crassicaudata. The sequence goes on from NC_133620.1 coordinate 227,166,266, forward strand.
ATTTTTCTGTGAAGCTTTGCTTGTAGCTGTTTTGACTTTATTGTCTCCTTCTGAATTTGTGTCTTGATCTTCCCTGCCACCATTGTAGATTTTTACAGTCAAGTCTTTTTTATTGTTTGCTAATTTATGCACCTTTTTTCTAGATTTGGAACTTTAAGTTAATGTTGAGCTCTGTTTCCAATTAATGTAGGGAGATAGGGATGGTCTCAAACTTCAATTTTTTTCATACTGCTGTTTTCAGAGGTAGTTCTGAAAGTTTGAAAATTTGAGGTATTGCCAAAGTGGTATGATCTAGAGAGAGAGGTGGTAACTGCTCTTTTTGTCTGTACTCTGATCTTTACCCAAATATTGCCTTTGATCCTTTGGGATTGCAATTAGTACTGCTTCTCAGAAATCCTTCTTTTTTTGAGACCAGGCATGATACTGCTCCTCAGGCTTCCATCTCTCTTAAACAAAAGTACTCCTACCTGCCCTTAAACCATGCCCCAGAAGTGCATGTAGGGTACCCTGTAATCTTTTTCCAACCAATTTCCAGGTCCTCTTAGCATCTCCTACTTGAAAGTTCTCTAAGCTGTTGCTCCTTCTGTCACCACCATCTACTCCCAATGCTGCTGTTTTGTCTATGTGGACTCCAAATTAGCCTACACCATGATCTCACAGATTTCTCTCTCTGGCATTTTATATTGTCTTTAGTTAAAAGAATGTCTCACTCTGACCTCATGCTGGCTGTGCCACTCCAGAATTCTATTTGAGGTGTAATTTTAAAGTTGTTTGGAGGGTGATACTGGAAGAACTTAGCTGAGTGCTCTTTCTACTCCATCTTGGTTCCACCCCTTAAAATTTCTTGGCAAATATAGCTTAATATAGCAAAAAACAAACAAACAAACAAACTAGCTAATAGTTTAAAATTACACTAAGACATTTGGAATTGTAATATTGTAATGTTGTAATATTGTAATCTTGATAAATATTTACTATTCTGGATTTATTTTTTTTTTTGGTTTCTTTATGTTTTTGTTTATTTTTTTTAAATACCAGGGTCTGATCTGAGTCCCAGTTGCAGCCTTTAGAAATTAAGAATTTATAAATTCTTAATTATAAATTATATTTTATTTATTTTTATTAATTTAATAAATTTTATTTATATTATATATAATAATATATTATGCCATATAAATAATTATTTAATAAATGAAATATTTATTAATTATTATTATAAATTATAAATTAAGAATGTATAATAAAGCCTTTCACTTATTTGAAAGCTCCATATTTTGATAATTTTAATAGTTTATTTCATATTTCAAAATTTCAAAGTGTTGCACTTCATTAAACATTTTATACATAAAATATTCTAGTATTGCTTTCATTTAAATAAATCTATTATTTTTTGATCGATCTAAAAAATGTTTCAGCTTAGGAACCTGTTACTTTCTTCCTACCCCTGTCATAATTGGTGAGTGACTACTATTTCTAGACTGCCGCCAAAATATCTCACTTTACAATTTAACCTTTTTTTTTTGCCAATACTCTTACATCTCCCCATATCTTTCTAGTTCTGTGGTCATAATCAAATCAATACCACTATAACTACTGGAAAGAATATATGTCCCTGATAATTCCACTCATCAGCCCTATAATTTTCCAAACCCAAATCCCAGGCCACCACCCACTATCTTCCCCAATAGAGAGTAAGCTTTTTGAGATTGGGGACTATCTCCACTTTTGTATTTGTAGATCCAGTGTTTAGTATAGTATGAGTACATGTCACTTAATAAAATTTTTTTCATTGATTTACTCATTCATTCATTCCAGATCTCAATTCATCCATGCTTTTTCATTTTTCTTACTTATTAATATAATTTTGTTAATTAATATTATTCTGCTTATTTGTTAATATAACTATTTTTATGTCCTCCAGAGCAGGGAGACTCCCCATGCACAGGAAGAAGGGTATGGGCCATCCATCATTCTGGAGGTCTTTTAGATCTCTTGACATAACATGACTTTCCTTATATAACTAGACCACCTCCTTTTCTAGTCATGCAATTTTTCTAATGCTATCCTTTAGGAAACTTTTATTGCCCAGCATTCTATTGGTAATATACTGTTTTTCTGTGCCTTTATTTTATATTTTTGCCCAATTTGCATGTTTCCAATATCTTACTCATACTGCTATTTCCTATATCTACAATATCTTCCCTTCCCGCTTACCTATTAAAATCCTACCTAAATTTTAAAACCTGACTCACCTAAAGTCATTCTTTCATGGAATCTTTCCCTTTCCCTCTAGCTAGAAATGATCTTCCCTTATCCCCTACTCCCAGGTAGTCTTCTCTCTCTCTCATATATTTATTATGCATAGCTTCCTAGTAACAGTTATTTTTTTGGTTGTAGAATTACTCTTTTTAAATAGTATCTTATTTTTCCCCAGTTCATGTCAAGAAAAAATTTTAGCATTCATTTTTACAAGATTTTGAGTATCAAATTTTTCTTCTTTTCTCCTTTCATTACTCTCTTTATTCCCCCCTTTTATCCTCTCTTCTTCGGTTGGCTATAGTTTATTTTTATTATTAAAGCTTTTTATTTAAAAAACATATGCATGGGTAATTTTTCAGCATTGACCCTTGTAAAGCCTTCTGTTCCAAATTATCCCCTCCTTCTCCCTACCTTCTCCACCAAATGGCAGGTAGTCCAATACATGTTAAATCTGTTAAAATATATGTTAAATCCAATATATGTATGCCTATTTATTATACAGTTATCTTGCTGCACAAGAAAAATCAGATCAAGAAGGAAAAAAAAGCTGGGACAGAAAACAAAATGCAAACAAACAACAACAGAAAGAGTGAAAATGCTATGTTGTGGTCCACACTCAGCTCCCACAGTCCTCTCTTTGGGTGTAGATGGGTCTCTTCATAACTGAACAATTGGAATTTGTTTGAATCATTTCATTGTTGAAGATCAGAATTGATCATTGTATAGTCTCATTGTTGCAGTGTATAATGATCTCCTGGTTTTGCTCATTTCATTTAGCATGAGTTCACATAAGTCTCTCCAGGGCTCTCTGAAATCATCCTGCTGGTCATTTCTTATAAAACAATAACATTCTATAACATTCATATATCATAATTTATTCAGCCATCCTCCAATTGAGGGGCATCCATTCAGTGTTCAGTTTCTTGCCATTACAAAAAGAGCTGCCACAAAATTTTTTGCACATGTGGATCTCTTTCCCTCCTTTAAGATCTCTTTGGAATATAAGCCCAGTAGAAACACTGAGGGTATGCACAGTTTCATAACTTTTTGAGCATATTTCCAGATTGCTCTCCAGAAAGGTTGGATCCATTCACAGTTCCACCATCCCCTCCAATATTCATCATTATATTTTCCTGTCATCTTACCAATCTGAGAGGCATGTAGTGGTATCTCAGAGTTGTCTTAATTTTAATTTCTCTGATGAATAGTGATTTGGGGCACCTTTTCATATGACTACAAATAGTTTCAATTTCTTCATCTGAAAATTGTCTGTTCATATCCTTTGACTATTTATCACTTGGAGAGAATGGCTTGAATTCTTATAAAGTTGAGTCAATTATACATTTTAGAAATGAGATTTTTATCAGACCCTTTGGATATAAAAATATTTTCTCATTTTATTGCTTCCCTTCTAATCTTGTTTGCAATAGTTTTGTTTTTACAAAAACTTTTTAACTTAATATAATCAAATCATCTATTTTGTAATCAATAATGATCTCTAATTCTTTGATCATAAATTCCTTTCTCCTCCATAGATTTGAGAGGTAAAGAAAGTATCCTATTTTCTTCTAATTTGCTTATAATATCATTCTTTATGTCTAGATCATGAACCCATTTCCACCTTATCTTGGTATGCCATGTTAGGTATGGGTCAATGCCTAGTTTCTGTCCTACTAGTTTCCAATTTTCCCAGCAGTTCTTGTCAAATAGTGAAATCTTATCCCAAAAGCTGGGGCCTCTGGGTTTCTCAAACACTAGATTGCTATAGTCATTGACTATTTTGTTCTGTGAAGCTAACCTATTCCACTAATCAACTACTCTATTTCTTTGCCACTATCAAATGGTTTTGATGACCACTGCTTTATAATATAATTTTAGATCTAGTACAACTAGGCCACCTTCATTTGCTTTTTTCATTAATTCCCTTAAAATTCTTGGCCTTTTGTTCTTCCAGATGAATTTTATTGTTATTATTTCTAGGTCAGTAAAATAGTTTCTTGGGAATTTGATTGGCACAGGACTAAATAACTTGATTAGGATGTATTGTTATCTTTATTATATTCACTCAAACTATCCAAAAGCACTTGATATTTTGCCAATTGTTTGGATCTGACTTTATTTATGTGGAAAATGTTTTATAGTTTTGCTCATATAGTTCCTGACCCTCCCTTGGTAGATAGATTCCCAAATATTTTATACTATTGACAAATATTTTAAATGGAATTTCTTTTAGTATCTCTTGCTATTGGGTTTTGTTAGTTATGTATAAAAATGCTGATGATTTATGGGGATTTATTTTGTATCTTGTAGTTTTGCTAAAGTTGTGGATTGTTTATAATAGTTTTTTAGTTTATTCTCTAGGGTTCTCTAAGTATACTATCTTATCATCTGCAAAGAGTAATAATTTGGTTTCCTCATTACTTCCTCTAATTCCTTTAATCTTTTTCTTATCTTATTGCCAGAGCTAGAATTTCTAATGCAATATTGAATAGTGATGGTTGTAAAGGGTAGAAACTCTATACTTAAGGTTCAGTATGATTTAATCCTACAATAAGGTTTGATAATTGATAATACAATGGTTATCTAGTTTTACATATACTTAGTACTTAGCATGGTGATGTAATAGTTGGACAGTTGATATAATTGTAATAGAGTATTTTTGCAAACAAGATTTGTAATAGAGTATCTTTGATCAGCCTTATGGTGGCTATCCTCCTACCTACACTTTGAGAGAGAAGACTTTACCAGCCTCTGGTGGCTCTCCTGCCTCTTATATTTCTCCACTGAAACCAAGACCCATTCTGGAGGGCCTCCAGAAAGTTAGCCTGGCCCTAGGCAAAAAAGACAGACTGTGAAGGAGATAATAAAGACTTTGTATTTTATCCCTCATTATTCTTGAGATGATTATTCTACTGAGACCAAGGCTGGTCCCAAGACCTCCAGAAAGCTAACCAGGATATTACATTTTGTATCTCTGACTATTCTGCTCAAACCAAGTCCCATTTGGAGGACCTCCAGAAAACTAACCAGAACATTACAAATGGTGATAGTAGGCAACCTTGTTTCACCCCTGATCTTATTGGGAATAATTCCAGTTTATCCCCATTACATATTATGCTTGCTGATGATTTTAAATGGATGCTACTGACTATTTTAAGGAAAAGTCCATTTATTCCTATATTTTCTAGTATTTTTAATAGGAATGGTGTTGGATTTTATCAAATGCTTTTTATAAATTTATTGAAATAATCATATCATTAACTTAAGTAATTAATAAAGTCAATTATGCTAATATTTTTCCTAATATTGAACCAGCCTTGCATTCCTGGTATATATGCTTCTCAGTCATGGTGTATTATCTTGGGGATGATCTTCTGTAATCTCTTTCTAATATTCATTAGGGAGATTGGTGTATAATTTTATTTCCCTGTGTTCTTCCTACCTGGTTTAGGTATCAGTACCATATCTGTGTCATAAAAAGGAACTGGGTAGCAGTCTTCCATTCTCTAATTTTTCAAATAGTTTATAGAGTATTGGAATTAATTGTTCTTTTAATGTTTGGTAGAATTCACAAGTAAATTCATCTGGTCCTGGGCATTTTTTCTTAGGGAGTTGATTAATAGCTTGTTCTATTTCTTTTACTAAAATAGGACAATTTAAGTAAACTATTTCCTCTTCTATTAATTTGGGCAATCCAAATTTTTGTTGGCATTCCTCAATTTTGCTTAGGTTATCAAATTTATTGGTATAAAGTTGGGCAAAGTAATCACTAATTATTGCTCTAATTTCCTCTTCATTGGTGAAAAGTTCTCTCTTTTCATTTTTGATACTAACAACTTGATTTTCTTCTTTCCTTTTTCTAATGAAATTAATTCAAGGTTTATCTATTTTGTTAGTTTTTTCATAAAACCAACTTTTAGTTTTGTTTATTAATTCAATATTTTTTTACTTTCAATTTTATTAATCTCTCCTTTTGATTTTAGAATTTCAAATTTGGTATTTGATTGGGGGGGGGGGGTTAATTGGTTCTTTTTCCAAATTTTTTAGTTGCAAGCCCCATTCATTGATCTTATCTTTCTCTATTTTATGCAAGCATCTAGAGATATAAAATTTCCCCTTATTTGGCTGCATCTCATAAATTTTGGTATGTTGTCTCATTATTGTCATTCTTTTGGATGAAATTATTGTTTGTGTCTATGATTTTCTGCTTCACCCATTCATTCTTTAAAATGAGATTATTTAGTTTCCAATTACTTTTTGGTCTATTTTCCCCTGGCCTTTTATTGAAAGTAATTTTTATTGCATTTGTGATATGTATTTACTATTTCTGCCTTTCTGCATTTGATTTTGAGGTCTTTATGTCCTAATATATGGTCAATTTTTGCATAGTTTCCATGAGCTGCCAAGAAGAAAGTATACTCCTTTATGTCTCTATTCAATTTTCTTGAAAGATCTATATACCTAACTTTTCTAGTATTCTACTTACCTCTTTAACTTCTTATTTATTTTGTAGTTTGGTTTATCTAGTTCTGAGAGAACAAGGTTAAGATCTCTCACTATTATAGTTTTGCTGTCTATTTCTTCTTGCAACTCTCTTAACTTCTTTAGGAATTTAGGTGCTGAACCACTTGGTGCATACATGTTTAATATTGATATTGTTTCATTATCTATGGTACCCTTTAGCAAGATATACTTTCCTTCCTTATCTCTGTTAGATTAATTTCTGCTTTTGCTTGATCTGAGATCAGGATTGCTACCCCTGCTTTTTTTTTTTACTTCACCTGAAGCATAATAGATTCTGCTCCAGCCTTTTACCTTTACTCTGTATGTATTGCTCTGCTTTAAATCTGTTTCTTGTGAATAACATATTGTAGGATTCTGGCTTTTAATCCAGTCAGCTATCTGCTTACACTTTATGGGAGAGTTTACCCCATTCATGTTTATGGTTAAAACTACTAATTTTGTATTTCCTGCCATCTTATTAATCACAAACTATATGTTTCTCTTTCCTTTTCCTTTTTCCCTTCTCCCCAGTGTTTTCCTTATGAGCACTACTTGCCTCAAGCAATCCTCCTCCATTAGAGACCCTTCCCATTTCTTATATCTTCCCCCTATTATTTGTTTTCCCTTCTATTTAGCCTACCCTTTCCCTTTTCCTCTTTTCCCTCCCATTTTTCTATAAAGTGAGAGAAATTTCTCAGTGAAATCAAATATGTCTAATATTCTTTCTTTGAGCAAAATCTGATGAGAGTAAGATTCACACAATGTTCATCATCCTTCCTTCTTTCCCTTAATTATAATAGGTTTTCTTTGCCTCTTCCTGAGGTGTAATTTCCCTCTTTTTACCTCCATTTCCCCTTTTTTCCCAGTACAATCCTCTTTCAACCTCTAGTTTCTTTTTTTATATTATAACAGTAAAATCAGATTATACATGCACTCTCTATGCATACCTATAATAGAAACACAGTACTCAAGAGTTCTTTTCTTTTTACTTTTTTATGCTTCTCTTGAGTTGGCTATAGTTTATAAGTGTGCTATCATGTAAAATATATTTCCATATCAGTCACAGTTGTGAAAAAAGAAACAAAACAAAAGGGGGAAAACACAAAAAAGAATATAAAGTAAGTGAAAAAATATTATTCAATCTTCATTCAGAATGCATAAATTCTTTATGCTGCTTTATGCTTTATGTTGCTGATACTGTGTACAATGTTTTCCTGGACTGGTTCAATATTCAGGAAACCATTAGTATAACTGACTATATCAGTAACCAAATTAAAAGAAATCATATGATTATCTCTATAGATCTAGAAAAAGCATTTGACAAAATCCAACACCAGAGAGCATAGGAATAATGGAGTTTTCCTTAAAATGATTGGTGCCATCTATTTAAAACCAAGAACAAGCATCATATATAATGGGAATAAACTAGAAGCATTCCCAATAAGATTAGGGGTGAAACAAGTTTTCTCACTACCAGCATTACTATCCCTTATTGAATTAAAAATGTTAGCTTTAATTTAAAGAAATTAAAGGAATTAAAGTAATGAGGAAACAAAAATATCACTTTGCAGATAATATGATGATATGCTTAGAGAATCAACTAAAAAAACTACTAGACAATCAACAACAAAGTAGCAGGATACAAAATAAATCCATATAAATTATATAAATAGCTTTTCTATATGTTACCAACAAAGTCCAGCAGCAAGAAATACCAAAAAAATCCATTTAAAATAGCTGTAGATAATATGTTTGGTATGTCTTGGGATATTTGGGAGACTGTTGACCAAGTCAGGAACTATATAAACACAATTATAAAACATTTTCCACACAAATAAAGTTAGATCTAAACAATTGAAAGAATATCAAGTGTTTATGGGTAGGTTGATATAATAAAAATTACAATTCTACCTAAATTAATCTACTTATTCAGTGCCATACCAATCAAATTGCCAAGAAATTACTTTACAGGGATAGAACAAAGCAAAGATCATCTGGGAGAAAAAAAGGTCAAGAATTTCAAAGGAATTAATAAGAGAAATGCAAATAAAGGTGGAATAGCAGCTCTGCCAGACCTAAAACTATAGTAAAAAACTTGTATCCCAAAGATATCATAAAGGAGGGAAAGGGACTCACATGAGCAAAAATGTTTGTGGCAGCCCTTTATATATAGACAAGAAACTGGACTGAGTGGATGCCCATCAGTTAGAAAATAGCTGAATAAGTTGTGGTATATGAATTTTATAGAATATTATTGTTCTATGAGAAATGATGAGAAGGATTTCAGAAATGCCTGGAGAGACTAACATGAACTGCTGTTAAATGAAATGAGCAGAACCAGATCATTATACATGGCAATAGCAAGATTATATTCTGATGGGCATGACTCTCTTCCACAATGAAATGAATCAGGCCAGTTCCAATGGTCTTGTGATAAAGAGAGCTATCTGCACTCAGAGAGAGGATTGTGGGAACTGAGTGTGTTTCACAACATACTATTTTTGCTCTTTTTGTTATTATTTGCTTGTACATGTTTTCTTTTTCATTGTTTTTCCTTTTTGATCTGATTTTTCTTGTGCAGCATGATATTTGTGAAAATAGGTATAGAAGAATTGCACATGTTTAACCATATGTTAGATCGCTTAATGTCTAGGGGAGGGAGTGGAGGGAAGGGAGGGAGAAAAAAATTGAAACACAAGAGTGTGTTGAAAGCATGAATACTGAAAACTATCTTGCATATATTTTGAAAACAAAAAGCTATTATATAAAAAAAAAGAAAAGGAAAAGAAAAGAAATCGCAAAAAAAAGTAATGTTTTCCTGATTCTGATAATTTCACTTTGCATCAGTTCATACAAATCTTTCTAGGTTTTTCTGAAATCTGAAATATTTCATCATTTATTATTGAACAATACTACAGCATGTTCAGCCATTCCCCAGTTAATGGACATCCCCTCAATTTCCAATATTTTGTCACCACAAAAAAGGGTTGCTATAAATATTTTTTTGCTCATAAATGTCCTTTTCCCCTTTTTATCTAATTTCGTTGGGATACAGGCCTAGTAAAGTTATTGCTGGATCAAAGGGTATACACCTTGCCCTTTGGTTGCCCTTTGGCATAGTTCCAAATTGCTCTCCAGAATGATTGGATCAGTTCATCACTCCAACAGAACATTAGTGTCTCAATTTTTCCACATTTTATTCAATATTTATCATTTTCCTTTTTTGTCATATTAAACAATTTGAAAGGTATGAGATAGTATCTCAGTATTGTTTTAATTTCCATTTCTCTAATCAAAAAGTGATTTAGTGTACTTTTCTTATGCTTATAGATAACTTTAATTTTTTTCATCTGAAAACTGCCTGTTATTATCCTTTGACCATTTTTAAATTGGGGAATAGTTTGCATTCTAATAAATTTGACTCAGTTCTCTATGTAGTTGAGAAATGAGGCCTTTATCAGAGATGCTTATGGTAAAGATCATTTCTCTGCTTTCTATTTTCTTTCTAATTTTTGTTGCACTGGTTTTGTTGGTACAAAAGCTTTTAAATTTAATATAATTTAAATTATCTGTTTTACATTTTGTAATGCTTTCTATATCTTATTTGGTCATGAATTCTTCCATCCCTATAAATCTGACAAGTAAATTATTCTTTGCTCTTCAAAGTTGATTATGGTGAAACCCTTTTTGTCTAAATCATGCATCCACCTTAATTTATTTTGGTATACAATGTAAGACATTGGTCTACATCTATTGTTTTCCAATTTTTTCCAGCAGTTTTTGTCAAATATTGCGTTCTAGCCCCCAAAGCTGGGGTCTTTGGGTTTATCAAACACTAAGTTATTATGGTCATTGACTGCTGTGTCTTATATACCTAATCTATTCCACTGATCCACCATTCTATCTCTTAGCCAGCACCAGATAGCTTTAACTATTACTACTTTATAGTATAATTTGAGATCTGGTATAGCTAGGTCCCTTACTTGGTATTTTATTTTTCAGGAATTGCTTTGATATTTTTATTTTTTTTGTTTTCAAGATGAATTTTATTATATTTTTTAGCTTTACCAGGTAATTTTTGGTAGTTTGATTGGTGTGGCACTAAGTAAATTAGTTTAGGCAGAATTGTAATTTTTATTATATTGGTCTTCTGGTGGACAATTGCTATTTTTCCAGTTGTTCAGATCTGACTTTGTTTGAATAGTGTTTTACAATTTTGTTCATATAGTAATAGCAAGTAGACTCCTAAGTATTTTATATTGTTTATAATTGTTTGAAATATAATTTCTCTCTTTCTGCTAGACTTTGTTGGTTATATAAAGAAATATTGATATGTGGGTTTATCTTATATTCTGTAACTTTGGCAAAGTTATTATTTCAAGCAATTTTTTAGTTGATTCTGTAGAGTTCTCTAAATATGCCACATCTGCAGAGTGTGATAGTTTTATTTCCTCATTATCTATTCTAATTCCTTCTATTTCTTTTTCTTCTCTTATTGCTATAACTAACATTTCTACTACTATATAGTGGTGATAATGACCACTCCTTGCTTCATCCCTCATCTTACTGAGAAGGCTTCCAGCTTATCCTCAATACTAATACTTTCTGATGGTTTTAGATACTACTTTTTATTTTCACAAATGTTCCCATTATTCCTATTCTCTCTAATAGTTTTTAAATGGAAATGGGTGGTATATTTTGTCAAAAAAAAATGGTATCTATTGAAATAATTATATGGTTTCTGTTGATTTTATTATTGATGTAGTTAATGATGTTGAGTTTTCCTAATGAACCAAGTGTTGTTGTGCTTTAAATTCCACCCAGTAATAGTATATAATTCTTGTAATATTTTGCTGTAATCAACTTGCTAGTGTTTTGTTCAAAATATTTGCATCAATATTCATTAGAGATATTAATCTATAATTTTCTTCCTCTGTTTAGTTCTTCCTGATTTAGGTATCAGCAAAATATTTGTATCATAAGAGTTTGGCAAAATTCCTTTTTCAACTATTTTTCTAACTAGTTTATCTAGCATTAGAATTAATTATTCTTTAAATGTTTGGTAAAATTCACTTGTAAATGCATCTGGCCCTGGAGATTTTTCCTAGGGAATTAATTCATTAATGACTTATTCAATTTCTTTTTCTAAGAAGGGGCTATTTAGGGCTTCTATTTTTTTGAGAAAATCTAAGTAATTTATATTTGTGTAAATATTCATCAATTTTGCTCAAATCATCTTAATGATTGCTTTAATATCTTCTTCATTGATGGTGTTTTCTAATATAATTCTATGTACCTAACTATTTAAAAGCTATATGAGTACAGGGAACATACCTAAATTTTGTATCTTACTACCTTAGTACTTAGCAGTCTTCTGCATATATTTAGTACTTAATAAACAGCTGCTGAATTCGTTCTCCCTACCTCATCACTACAGATATAAGGAGAGATAAAGAAATGTCATTTAGATTGTGAGAGTTCCTTGAGAGCACGGACTAGTCATCATTGTTGTGAGTAGAGTATGTTTTTCTTTTTCCTTTCTTTGTATCCTTAGCTTTTATCACAATGCTTAGCACATAGTAGATCCTTCATAAATACTTGACACTGTTCTGCTCCATTACACTGTGGACCATGGTGCATTAAGCCATCTTCTCTTGCCAGAAAGGAAGTTCACCGGCCTAAAAGAAGCCATGTGGATTCTGAGTGGCTTTCCTTGGTTTCCCAGATCAGTTCACTCTGACCTCTGGAGCTATGGTTAATAACTGTTGCAAAAGGAGAGCAGTGGGGTTTAGAAGAATAAAAATGATCCAAAGATAGAATGTGCTATCTCAGGAGGTACTGCATTTCATCTCATTTATGGCTTTGGGGAAAAACTTGTATGATCACTAATCAGACATGCTGTAAAAGATAGAAGATTGGTCAAGTATAAATTACTCTATATGGCATCTAAAACCTCTTCAAATGCTGAGGTTCTATGTGTCATTTTACAGGAGTAAAAATCAGCTTACTCTTCTCTATGTAAAACTGAGTCAAGATAAAGATCACCTTACTTCTTGTTTCTAGCATGGTAGAAGGCAGAACTTTGAAAGCAGAACTCTGGGACTTCCTTGTCCTCCTGCTAGGTAAAGATATTTATATATACTTTAAAAGGTATTCTTTACTACCTTACTTTCCCCTACCTTTTAGAATCTACCTCTATTTGGTGTAAAATTAAAGAAGATGGTTTTACCAGAAGCACAATTAGTAATTATCATACACATGGAACAAGAACCAAATGAATCCTCAATTCAATTGAGTCAGAAGTGGCTAATTTATGTCATGAGAGTGGGACAGGACTAGACAGGAATGTTGGGTGTGGCTGATGATGATAGGAAATAAGTCACCTAGTATTTACTATTTAAACTATATATTCTTTCTAATTTAGCATTAAGCTCAGTTTCATGCTGACTGAAGGTCACCTCTAAATTTTAGTACTTTCAGTCAAAGCACTCATCATTCCACTCTTGTTATAGTGCTCTGGGATATAGACAAACAAATATATGTAACTTTTGCTTTTGCCTTAATTCCTATATCCTTTGAACTACAATGATCTAGGGATACTGGAAAGATTTAAAATATAGTCAGGATGGTGAATAAAGAGGGAAAGCAATAGGAAAGTCATTGTAACCTGTTTTCCTTTTTGAAAACTTTTGATAAATTTTGTTTTCAGATTATTCAACTTTTCCAAAATGCCCTTCCTAAGGGATGAGACTCATCCTATAAGAATAAAAAGAAGGGGGAAAATAAATAAAACTAGCTAACACATTAACCAAATACAACATTATTTGAAGTATTTTATACTTTTAGTCCTCCCAGTCCTAAAAATGCATTTTGATTTTAAAAAGTTAGAGGAGGAGGTGCATTCTTGTATCTCTTCTTTTAAGCATCAAGTCCAATCATTACACTTCCAAAAATTAGTTTTGATGGTCTTGTTCTTATTTACTCTTCCTCCATTTACATTGTTGTAGTGTATGTATGATAAATATATGATAGACTGTTTTTCTTGCTCTTACTTTACATCATTTCAGATATCTTCCAATGCATTCCTGTATTCATTATATGAATTATTACTTGTAGGACAGTGGTATTCCATTATATTCATGTACTACAATTTATTTAGGTTTTTCTCAAGCAATGGTCATTTCCCTTTCCTTCCCACTCTTTCTTAAACCAACCAACTATATAGAGTTTTCTACTGTCTCTTTCCAGGTGGTCTACATGAGGTTTCATTAGTTAGGACTTGTCAGATCTGAGATTGTTGGGGAAAGAATTCTACGTGAATACTTGAATGCTACAGCCATCAGCATTGTTCATAATCACATAGATGACATGTGGTGATAGCATGTTAACCATTATTGTGAGCAGTTGTTCCTGCTGATAAAGCTGTGAACTTTGAATCATTAAATAGACTTGCTTTGTGGTTTTGAAAAGCAGATGTTATACTATGGACTTAAATCATATCTCAAATGCATTCCTGGAGAGTGAAGCTAAGAAAACCACCAAAGAATATGATATAATATTGCAAATGAGTTTTGACACCAGCTCCCAGTTGAGAATTGTCATTGTGAGAAGATATGGTCGGCTTATTCTTCAGTCCCATCCCTTTCCTGGGAGGGAGAACATACTCCCAGCTCAGATCACTATGCACTAAAGTCTGTCAGGGAACTGTCAGCTTTAATCAGTTTTCCACTAACTTTTATTCATTCTAAACACCAAGCCAAGCACACAAAAAAATAAAAAAATAAAAATGACCTATCTAATGTGCTCTCAAATGACATTTCATCCTCTGAAATGGATGGAGCAATTTGGGAACAATTTATGAAAATAGATAATCTCCTGAAAAGCCCCATGAGATGGAAACTGCCCATTTCCCAACTAAGTCAGTCTTACAGAGAATTCTTTTTCTTGCCAAAGAAAGGCAGAATAAAAGAAACATGGCCAAGGCCCAGACATACCCAATGATGTCAATCATTTATTCACACCAACCTATATACTATAGGGAAGAGGAATTATTCAAGGTGGTTTTATTATGATTGAGATGAAAGTACATTAGAATGAGTGAACTGGGAGCCATGATGAAAATGCCCTGACTATTTACATAATAATAAAAGATGCTTTTGACCTGTGAGAAGAGAGAAATAATAGGACTTCAGTAGCCAATGTGAAACTAAGCATGTGTTCCCTGCATACAATGACATCTAGATATTCTTAGAGAAGTATTTCAGTGAAGGATCTCTGGAGATAAAGAGAATATTTCTCCAGCTACTATTCATTTGTCTTCATCTTTACCTTCAATACCAATTTCATAAGAAAGTGAAGGCTTCCCAGTCTTTATCAGCAAGTCTGCTTGACATTTTCTTATTGGCACTGATATAATACCAACTTTCTCATCCTGAACCTTTCTACATTTTATCTTTAATGGCACAATTAAAATAGACATTCCTAGTTAGTCTTTAGGGACTCCCCTTGCTATAGGTCCATATTTCTTGACCCCATTGCTCCATCAAAGATAGCACTCTTCCCTGAAGTCCCTAAGTAAACCTGAATCCCCAGGGTCCCTAGGCCTTCAACCACCACCCTGCATTCTGCACCATGGAACAGTGGGACAAGAGAAGTTGAATGCAACTCTTTCCCTGATGGAATTGTCACTTATAGTATCTTTCCTTTAATGCTATTTTTGAGTATGTGAATAACATTTAACCATTTTGACCCACCCTGGTGTTGCTGGGTGCCATTCACTTGAACTCCAAGCAAAATTAGTATGCCAACAATTCTATGAATATTTTAAAACTGTTATCATGTAATCTCCAAGGCTTTATCTTTCTAGGTTAAATATCCCTAGTTCTTTCAGCTAAAATTTATGCACAAAAACTCTGAATTTCACAATCCAGATTACTCCCCTCTGTATTTTCTTTAACACTGCAGCAACAATGTTCTTCCTAAAATGTGATGTCCAGAATTGAGCTTTATGCTTTAGATTGTTCTAGCTAGAGCAGCATATAGTTTTTTTTTTTTTTTATTTATGAATACATTTCTTCTCTTAAATGCAGCCTAAAATCACATTTGTTTTTGTTCTTCTCATGTATCTGCCCGTCATACCAGACATCCACAATTTGGGACACAGTAGAACCTAGAATTTAAGTATGACATAGTGGCAAGAGTACTAGAAGTTGGGGATTTAATTCAAATACTAGATTTTTCATATGATGAGTCATGTGAATTTAGATAAAGCCAATTCACATTTTTCTACTACAGTTTCCTCAGTTGTAAAGTAAGGTTGTTATAATATTTCTGAGGTCCTTTCCAGTTTTAACTGTCTGATTCTGTCAAGGATATAGGTTCAAGTGGTTATACTTAGAATAAAAGAAAGGATACAAAAATGAAAGGAAGGAAGGAAAGAAGGAAGGAAGAGAGAGAGGGAGAGAGGGAGGGAGGGAGGAAAGGAAGGAAAAAGGAAGGGAGGGAGGGAGGGAGGAACAAAGCAAAGAAAGAAAAGATGTAAGAGGGGGCAGAAGGAGGGAGAAAAGAAGGGAGCTATTGCTCTCAAGCCACCTTTTATCAAGGGTTAAGTATATGTTTTCAGCAATGTTATCAGATATTTTCAAAAAAGAAGGAATGCATTATTAAGGTCAACTATCACACTGATGATATATTGTTTGTCTGTGTTAGCACCCTGGGTACCTTAGAATCAGCAGGAGTCAGAAAAAGCAAAAGTCCTTATTCTTGGTCTTTAGCAGTAGAAGTGCAGACAGTGGACGTGTAGGATCTCTGCGACCTCACTTCGTTGTGTCTCACAGAAGTGACCCTGGCTAGTCTCACTGCACCTCCTAGTCCCTCCCACAATTCTCTGTATACACCACATGACTGAGCCAGCAGCACAAGATAGTGGGAAGGTCTATTTTTCAAGCATGTTCTTATAGAATATTATCCAATTGGTAATTAGCCTCAAGTGCTCAACCCCAGTGCATTGACTCAAGAGTTTCAGCCCTTCACAAAATTGCTTAACTTGAAAAGTCTAGAAGCCAAGACAAAAGTTGGGGGGAGTATTGGTGCATGTTTTTTGTTCACAGATAATTGTGTCCTCTAGCAACAAAGTGTGCATCAATTCTTGGCTGCTTGTGCTAATTTTGGCCTAACAATCAATTCCAAGAACACACAGGTACTCCACCTACCAGGATTATATCATCAATATGTAAAACCACTGATTACAGTAAACAGAGTAGTTTTGAAAGCTGTGCTTACTTACCTTCCAATATATTTTCCAGGGATGTACAATTCAATAATGAGATTGAAGCACACATTGCTAGTGCTAACTCCTTCAAGAGACTCTGAAGGGAAGTGTGGAAGAGAGAATTCAGTTTATAGAATCATTGTGTTGATCTTATTGTTGTATGGCTGTGAAACCTGGACAATATACTAGCATATGCCAGGAAACTGAGCCTATTCTTTTTGAAATATCTTAGGAAGACTGAAGAATACCTAACAAGATAAGGAAAGAGGACAATTGAACTATACTGCCAAACTCTAATGCAGAGTATTATGAGCTGGTCACATTGTTTGAATGCCAAACATTTTATGGAGAATTCACACAAGGCAAATGTTCATATGGTGGTCAGGAAAAGTGATACAAGCACATTCTCAAGATAACTCTGAAGAACTTTGGAATTAATTGTGTGACATGGGAGACACTGGCATAGGACTGCCCAGCATGATGTATCCCCATCAAAGAAAGTGCTGACCTCTATGAGCAAAGCAGAACTGAAGTAACTCCAAAGAAACATGAGATATGCAAATTTAGAGAATCCACTTCCAAATGGACTATTTATGCTCAACCTGTGGCAGAACATTCCGAGCTCATATTGATCTGATCAGTCACAGTTGGACACTGTAACTTGACTCTACCATAATGTCATCATTTTGGTCCTCTTTTTGGTCCTCTTTGAGAACAAAGAAAAACAAACAAGTATATATAAAATATATACAAAATAAATATATATGATTATAAATTTATTGGAAAGAAGTATTTTGAGCTCAGGAAATTAGGAAAGTCCTCGTTAGTGCATGATCCTTCAGCTGAGCTTTGAAGGAAACTAGAAAAGGGGAAAGATTTGTACCAGGGAAAACCATTCCTTTCTTCCATTGAAAGATAGGGACAGCCTGGAAGGAGGCATCAAGTCTCCTATTCTAGCCTCCTCCTTCAATTTTAAAGACAGGGGGAGCCTCAACACCAAATTTAGGAATAATGCTCCTCAGACCTCTGTGTCTCTGTTGTTAGTGGTGCTAACCCCAGACCTAATCAGGGCTAATGGCAGTTGTTAATCAGTGACCCTCACATTTTGACCAGCTCAGACCAATCCTCTGAAATTCTTTTCATAAACTTTCATAAAACCAAATTTACAGAGGCTGCTGAAGTGGAATGCACTATACTTTTTGCTGTTTGGAGGGATGGTTATACCTTTAATTAATTTTTAAATTATTATTGGAAGGTAGGAAGTACATCCAAATCTATAAACTTCTCTGTGTTTAAAAAAAAAAAAAAAATCCAGCTCAAAAGAAGCTGGAAGTGAAAAGCTGGTATTTTAGCATTCTGGATTGCTGAACTTTCTGTATAGCTCAGGATTTATAAATTTCAATTCAAATCCCCTCAAAATTACCATTTGGCATGGAAATCTTCCCTGAAATGTTTTATGCAAGTACTTCTCTATCCCAGTTCATCCAGAGTAAACTAAACTAAAGTTTACTGAATGTAGTCTTAGTGTGCTCACTTTCTACATTTATTAAAATTTAGATTTTACCTTTTTTGCTACCTGAGTTCCAAACTACTGTGTTAACTGTGTGATTCTGGGTAAGTCATTTAACCTTTGTTTGTCTCAGTTGTCTCTTTCTGTCTCTATTTATCAATCTCTTTGTGTCTGTCTCTCTGACATCATCAAAAAATATAATTTGCTCTTGATTACCCATTTGTAAATTATCCTTGAAATTATATGGCAACAGATATCTAGGTGGCACAATAAATAGAGTTCCAGGCCCAGAATAAGGAAGTCTCATCTTCCTGAATTCAAATCTGGCCTCAGACACTTATTAATTGTGTGATCCTGGGCAAGTCACTTCTGTTTATCTCAGTTTCCTCACCTATAAAATGAGCTGGAAAAATAAATGGCAAATCACTCCGGTATCTTTGCCAAGAAAACCCAAACGGAATCATGAAGAGTCAGACTTGACTGAAAATTATTGAACAACTACAAAAATATATGAAATTTTAAATAAAAATTAGACTGGATAATGAAGTTTATGATATTATGATATTCCATGGAATTTGAAATCTTGAAATCTGGGTTTGAATCCTAACTTTGCTATTTACTATGTATGCAGTCTGAAACATGGCATCACTTTTTTGGCCACAGTTTCCTGATTTGTTAAAAAGAAAAAAAAAAAAAGAAAAGAAAAGAAAGAAAGAAAGAAAAAGAAAGAGAGAGAGAGAGAAATTAAATGATATTGCTCCCAACTCTAATCTATTGTCTGGAATCACATGTTTTAATCTATGGTTTTTAGAATAGTATTAGCATTGATGGAATAATGGAAAATCAAAATCTATTAAAAACCAGCTAGATGGTACAGTGAATAGAGCATTGAATCTAGAGTTAGACCTGAGTCCAACTTCAGCCTCAGACACTTACTTGTTGTGTGATCCTAGGCAAGTTACTTAACCTTGTTTGCCTCAGTTTTCTCATCTGTAAAATGATCTTGAGAAGGAAATGACAAACTGCTCTAATATCTTTGCCAAGAGACCTCTAAATTAGGTCACAGGGACTTAGATATAAAATTATTGAATGACAGTTTTGAAACCACCATGCTCTTTCTTATTCAGTGTGGCTTTGCTCTTGTAATTTTCTCTAACTCGTGAATTCACCCTCAGAGGCTCTTGGATCACCTATTATATGTGAGTAAACCTTTTAAAAAGTTTAAAAAACTCCACACTCATCCAGATTTCCTGTATCCACACTATCCATGGACATTGTTTGATGTTACTAGTAAGGCTTCTGCCAAAGCACAATATTATATATTCCCTTTAAATTATATTCATTTTTCCTTTTCTTGTTGTGTGAGTTTCTTTAGGCATTTAAATTGGCAGGCCGACTAGCCCAATTATTGTCTAATGTGAACATTTGTATGAGAAGCAGAATTGCATACAATTAGAGATTTAGAACTAGAAGGCACTTTAGAATCCATTAAGACTAAAACCTCATTTTACAAAGGAAGAAAAGAAAACACAAAGTGAATTGAAATAAAGCATTACACAGCAAATAAGTGTATGAGACAGAATTCAACCTTCTTGAATTATACTATTTTACTTGTTGATCTCATTAGTTTTCTAAATTCAAGTATTATCTCTATACTGATGAACCTCTACTCTACTTATCCAATCCTCTCCAGTTGTTTTAACTTTTTTCTTATCACTGGACTTGATGACCCTGGAGAAGAGCATGAGGTTGATAATTCTGCTCAGCTTTATCTCACTTAAATCCAATTTACAAATTAGTCAAGACATCACTCTTGTGATGTCATTGGTCCTCTTCAAGAATAAAGATCAAACAAAAATCCAGCCCTAATCTCTCTAGTGACCTTCAGACTCCCATTTCCAAAAGGATATTTCATAGATATCTTACACCCAACATGTCCAAAATTAAATTCATTATCTTTCTCCTAAACTTTCTCCTCTTCTTAATTTATCTTTTATTATTGAAGGCATTGTCATTTATCTTCCTGCTTACTGGAAGATTCATGAACTAAGTATCATCCTCAACTCTTCCTTCTCTATCATCTTCCAAGTATAATTTGTTACGAAGACCTTCAATTCCACCTTCATAGCATCTCTCACATATGTCCCTTTCTCTTCTTACACTCCTACCTGATGTAGACCTTCATCATTTCAAGTTTAGATTATAGCAATAGTCTGTTGTTTGGTCTCCCTACAAGTCTTTTCCATCTCTAATTGTCAAAGTGATTGATCTGAAGCAACATCTAATCATACCACTCTCCTACTAAGTAAACTCTGTCTTCCTTTCACTTCCATTATTGAATATAAAAGCCCTCTGTTTAAATTTTAAAGTACCAGCGGAGCCAAGATAGTGGAGAAGGCACAAGCAAGATTCTGAACTCCTCTCATACCCTCATTACCAATTTTTGAAATTAGCCTCAAAAAGAGTGCTAGACTGGAAAGGTTCATGAAGATTGTAAGTAAGCAACTCACCAGCTGAAGATAATCTGGAATATCGCCAGAAAAGGGTGCAGGGCAAAGATAGAATCAGGAGCAGGAGTGGCCTCTGCAGTTGGAAGGTTTACATAGAGCTCTCTGAGCTTTGCTTTGCTTTGATCACAGAGTAGTGGACCAGCAGAGAAATTGGAGCCTAGGGTAGAGGATACTCTGAGGATTGCCAGAGCCTACGAAGATCTGGCTGCACCCACCCAGGACCAGAAGTGACTCAGCACAGACTGTAACACATCTCTTCTCGGCATTCTACAGCTAGGGGCTCTTGTTGGGGGGCAGTCACGAACCTGCATGGCAGGGATACAGCCCGGAGCAGCCTCTCATCTGCACAGTGGGGGGCTCAGCCTGGGGTAGTGGAATTTCCCCAGCTTGACTGTGCTTCCCAGGCAGAGACACTTTGGGTGCTATGAGGGATAGGGCGACTGCTAATACTCAAAGCAGGCATTTGTGGGGGGGCAGTGATACTTTTGCTGCTTAACCTCTAGCCCCAAGGAAGTCACTAATCATCACAGTGGGGCTCCTCGGAGGGCACTTACACAGCGCAGCCCTTGATACCCAGGTCTAGTCACTTCTGTGTGGAGCTCTTCCCAGAGCATTCCCAGAGTACTCCTGCAGCTCGACTGCTCCTTGCAGCCCATTGAGAGAACAGCTACTGTCCGTATATCCACCCTTACTCTGCAGAGGAAGCTGGTAACTTCCTTGCCCTGAAGGCAGACCCTAAAGGCTTTTAAAAAATGAGTAAAAAATCAAGAGAACAATTGATAGCTACTATACAGAAAGAGAGCGTGTTTCCAACCCCAAAGAGACGAACAGCAAACAGCTTCCAGACAATACCCCAATAACACTCTCCTAGAAAAGACTATTAAAAATCTCAAAAGAGAGTTAGAATAAAAATGGGGAAAGGAAAGAGAAGCTATGCAAGGGAGTAACAACCTCCTGAAGTGGGAATTGGAAAAGGTAAACAACTTCCTGAAATGTGAATTGGAAAATGTAAAGAATTCCCAAGAAAGTAGGATTTGTGAATTAGAAAAAGAAAATAACTCACTAAAAAACAAATTTAGTGAAATGGAAAAAAATAGAGCAAAACAACTCATTTAAAAACTCAATTGGACATATACAAAAAGAAGTAAAAAAAAAAAAAAAGCTAATGAAGAAAATACCTCATTAAAAATCAGAACTGAACAAATAGAAATGAATGATTCATTGAGACACCAAGAATCAGTCAAGCAAAACTAAAAAAATGAAAAACTGGAGAAAAATGTCAAATATCTACTTTGCAAAATGACAGGCCTAGAAAATAGATCTTGGAGAGGTAATCTGAGGATTATTGGACTTCCCAAAAATTATGATGAAACAAAGAGCCTAGATACTATTTTACAGGAAATCATCAAAGAGAACTGCCCAGATATAATAGAATTGGAAGGTAAAATAGGCATTGAAAGAATTCATCGAACACCTTCTAAAAAGACCCTAAAAACAAAACAAAACAAAACAAAAACAAAAACAAAAACAAAACAAAAAAATCTCCACAAAATATTATGGCCAAATTTCAAAACTAGACTAAGGAAAAAATATTACAAGCATCCAGAAAAAAAAAAAAAAACAATTCAAACACCGAGGTGCCACAATAAGGGTCACTCAAGATCTGGCTGCCTCTACATTTAAGGATCTAGGGCCTGGAATCTGATATTCCGAAAGGCAAAAGATCAAGGATTGCAGCCAAGAATAAACTACCTAGCTAAGTTTAGCATTTTCTTCCATGGAAGAAGATGGGCATTTAATGAAACAGATGAATTCCATTTGTTTCTAAGGAAAAAAATCATATCTAAACAACAAAAAAAAAATTTGATCTCCAATGATAGGACTCAAGAGAAGCAGAAAAAGGTAAAAGAAACTCTTGAGAACTGCATTTTCTGTTGTGGATATACATTAAGATTACATGTATAATTTGATTTTACTGATATAACAAAAAAAGGGGGGGGTAGAAATGGAAAGGGGATAGTTTCAGAAAAAGGGAAAAAGGGAGATAAAAAGAGGGGAAGTACATCCCACAAAGAGGCAAGGAAAACCTATCATATCTGAGGGAAGTTAGAGGAGAGGAACATTGTATGAATCTTACTCTCATCAGAATTGGCTCACAGAGAAAATAATTGGCATATTGATTTTACAGAGAATTCTCTCTCATCTCATTAAAAAGGGGGAGAGGAAAAGGGAAAAGTAAAAGAGTAATAAGAGAAGGGTACAAGGAAGGGAAAGGGATTTAAAGAAAGGAGGAAGGGATAATAAAGAGGGAGGACTGCGTGATGCAAGCAGGGAACATAAGTTTAATATTGGGGAAGGAGTTCAGGGGGGCAAGGCAAAAAAAGCATCTGGGGATAATATGATGGCAGGAAATATAGAATTAGTAATTTTAACTGAAAGTGTGAATGGGATGAACTCTCCCATTAAGCGGAGACAGATAGCAGACTGGATCAAAAGTCAGAATCCTACAATATGTTGTTTACAGGAAACACATTTAAAGCAGGGAGATATATACAGAGTAAAGGTAAAAGACTGGAGTAGAATCTATCATGCTTCAAGTGAAGAAAAAAAAAGCAGGGGTAGCCATCCTTATCTCAGATCAAGCAAAAGCAAAAATTGATCTAATCAAAAGAGAAAAGGAAGAAAATTATATCTTGTTAAAGGGTAGCACAGACAATGAAGCAATATCAATATTAAACATATATGCACCAAGTGGCATAGCATCTAACCTCCTAAAGGAGAAGTTAAGAGAGTTACAAGAAGAAATAAACAATAAAACTGTAATAGTAGGAGATCTCAACCTTGCACTCTCAGAATAAGATAAATCAAACCACAAAACAAATAAGAAAGAAATTAAAGAGGTAAATAGAATATTAGGAAAATTAGGTATGATAGATCTTTGGAGAAAACTGAATGGTGACAGAAAGGAGTATATTTTCTTCTCAGCAGTTTATAAAACCTATACAAAAAATTGACCAAAATTAAATGCAGGAAGGCAGAAATAGTAAATGTTTTCTTTTCAAATCATGATGCAATAAAAACTACATTCAACAAAAAGTTAGGGGTAAATAGATCAAAAAGTAATTGGAAATTAAATAATCTTATCTTAAAGAATGATTAGGTGAAACAGCAAATTATAGACACAATTAATAATTTCCCTCAAGATGAGACATCATACCAAAATTTGTGGCATGCAGCTAAAGTGGTAATAAGGGGAAATTTTATATCTTTAGAGGCTTACTGGAATAAAATGGAGAAAGAGAAGATTAATGAATTGGGCTTGCAACTTAAAAAGCTAGGAAAAGGCCAAATTAAAAACCCCCAATCAAATACTAAACTTGAAATTCTAAAATTAAAAAGAAAAATTAATAATATTGAAACTAAAAAAAAACTATTGAATTAATAAATAAAACTAAGAGTTGGTTTTATGAAAAAAACAATAAAATAGATAAACTTTTGGTAAATCTGATTAGAAAAAAGAGAAAGGAAAATCAAATTGTTAGTCTTAAAAATGAAAAGGGGGAACTTTCCACCAATAAAGAGGAAATTAGAGAAATAATAAGGAGTTACTTTGCCCAACTTTATGTCAATAAAGTTGATAACCTAAATGAAATAGATGACTACCTCCAAAAATATAGGCTTCCCAGACAGACAGAGGAGGAAATAAATTGCTTAAATACTCCCATTTCAGAAAAAGAAATAGAACAAGCTATTAATCAATTCCCTAAGAAAAAATCTCCAGGACCAGATGGATTTACAAGTGAATTCTACCAAACATTCAAAGAACAATTAGCCCCAATGCTATATAAACTATTTGAAAAAATAGGGAATGAAGGAGTCCTACCAAATTCCTTTTATGACACAGACATGGTACTGATACCCAAACCGGTAGGTTGAAAATGGGGAAAGAAAACTATAGACCAATCTCCTTAATGAATATTGACATTAAATCTTAAATAAGATATTAGCAAAAAGACTACAGAAAATCATCCCCAGGGTAATACCAGGAATGCAGGGCTGGTTTAATATTAGGAAAACTATCAGTATAATTGACCATATTAATAATCAAATTAATAAAAACCATATGATCATCTCAATAGATGCAGAAAAAGCATTTGATAAAATCCAACATCCATTCCTACTAAAAACACTTGAGAGTATAGGAATAAATGGACTATTCCTTAGAATAGTCAGGAGCATATATTTAAAACCATCAGTAAGCATCATATGTAATGGGGATAAACTGCAATCATTCCCAATAAGATTAGGAGTGAAACAAGGTTGCCCACTATCACCATTACTATTCAATATTGTATTAGAAATGCTAGCTTTGGCAATAAGAGTGGAGAAAGAGATTAAAGGAATTAGAGTAGGTAATGAGGAAATCAAATTATCACTCTTTGCTGATGATATGATGATATATTTAGAGAACCCCAAAGATTCTACTAAAAAGCTATTAGAAATAATCCACACCTTTAGCAAAGTTGCAGGATACAAAATAAACCCACATAAATCATCAGCAATCTTATATGTCACTAACAAAATCCAACAGTTATAGTTACAAAGAAAAATTCCATTTAAAGTAACTACTGATAGTATAAAATATTTAGGAATCTATCTGCCAAGGGAAAATCAGAAACTATATGAACAAAACTACAAAACACTTTCCATACAAATTAAGTCTGATCTAACTAAATTGGAAAAATATTAAATGCTCTAATTTATTTATTTAGTGCTATACTAATCAGACTCCCAAAAAACTATTTTAATGACCTAGAAAAAATAACAACAAAGTTCATATGGAAAAACAAAAGGTCAAGAATTTCAAGGGAATTAACAAAAAAAAAATCAAATGAAGGTAGCCTAGTTGTACCAGATCTAAAGTTATATTATAAAGCAGTGGTTACCAGAACCATTTGATAATTGGCTAAGAAATAGACTAGTTGATCAGTGAAATAGGTTAGGTCGAAAGGACAAAATAATCAATAACTTTAACAATCTAGTGTTTGACAAACCCAAGGACCTCAGCTTTTGGGATAAGAACTCAATGTTTGACAAAAATTGCTGAGAAAATTGGAAATTAATATGGCAGAAACTAGGCACTGACCCACACTTAACTGTACACCAAAATCAGATCAAAATGGGTTCATGACCTAGGTATAAAGAATGAGATTATAAATAAATTAGAGGAACATAGGATAGTTCACCTTTCAGACCTGTGGAAGAGGAATGAATTTATGTCCAAAGAAGAACTAGAGATCATTATTGATTACAAAGTAGAAAACTTTGATTATATCAAATTGAAAAGTTTTTGTACAAACAAAACTAATGCAGATATGATTAGAAAGGAAACAATAAATTGGGAAAACATTTTTACAGTCAAAGCTTCTGATAAAGGCCTCATTTCCAAAATATATAGAGAATTAACTCTGATTTATAAGAAATCAAGCCATTCTCCAATTGATAAATGGTCAAAGGATATGAACAAACAATTCTCAGATGAAGAAATTGAAACTATTTCTAGCCACATGAAAAGATGCTCCAAGTCATTATTAATCAGAGAAATGCAAATTAAGACAACTCTGAGATACTACTACACACCTGTCAGATTGACTAGAATGACAGGGAAAGATAATGCACAATGTTGGAGGGGATGTGAGAAAACAGGGACACTGATACATTGTTGGTGGAATTGTGAATACATACAGTCATTCTAGAGAGAAATTTGGAACTATGCTCAAAAAGTGATCAAACTGTGTATACCCTTGGACCCAGCAGTGTTACTACTGGGCTTATATCCCGAAGATATCTCAAAGAAGGGAAAGGGACCTGTATGTGCAAGAATGTTTGTGGCAGCCCTCTTTGTAGTGGCCAAAAACTGGAACCTAAGTGGATGCCCATCAATTGGAGAATGGCTGAATAAATTGTGCTATAGGAATATTATTGTTCTGTAATAAATGACCAACAGGATGATTTCAGAAAGGCCTGGAGAGACTTTCATGAACTGATGCTGAGTGAAATGCAGGACCAGGAGATCATTGTATACTTCAACAACAATACTATATGATGATCAATTCTGATGGATGTGGCCATTTTCAACAATGAGGTAAACCAAATCAGTTCCAACAGAGCAGTAATGAACTAAACCAGCTACACCCAACAAAAGAACCGTGGGAGATGACTATGAATAGCTACATAGAATTCCCAATCCCTCTATTTTTGTCTGCCTGCATTTTGGATTTCCTTCACAGGTTAATTGTACACTATTTCAAAGTCTGATTCTTTTTGTACAGCAAAACAACTATTTGGACATGTATACATATATTGTATTTAATTTATACTTTAACATATCTAACATATATTGGTCAACCTGCCATCTGGGGAGGAGGGGGGGAAGGAGGGGGAAAATTAGAACAAAAAGTTTGACAATTGTCAATGTTGTAAAATTACCCATGCATATATCTGGTAAATAAAAACTATTATAAAAAAAAACAAAAATAAAATTTAAAGTACCTTTTATATGAAATGATGAATAGGCTGATATTAGAAAAGTCTAGAAAGACTTATATGAACTGATGCTGAGTGAAATGAGTAGAAGCAGGAGAACGTTGTACATAGTAACAGCAAAATTGAGTGATTAACTATGACAGACTTAGTTCTTTTCAACAATGCTATGATCTAAGACAATTCCAATAGACTTGGGATGGAAAATACCATCTGAATCCAGAGAAAGAACTCTGGAGGCCGAATGAAGATTAAAGTATGCTATATTCATTTTTTGTTTTGTTTTTTCTTTCTCATGGTTTTTCCCTTCTGTTGTTCCTGAGTTCCTATGGAAATATGTTTAAATATGTATAACCTATATCAGATTGATTTCTAGGAAGGAGGGTGGAAAGGGAGGAAGACAGAAAAAACTGGAACTTAAAAACTTACAAAAATAAATGTTTAAGACTACCTTATTGGATTACTTGCCATATAGGGGAATGGATAGGGAAAGGGAGGAAAAAATTAGAACACAAAGTTTTGTAAGGGCTAATGTTGAAAAATTATCCATGCATATGTTTTGAAAATAAAATAATTTTTAAAAAGAAAAATATCTTTACATGTAATTAGGAAAATAAAATATTATTAAAAATGTTTAAATAAGTTAAAGCCCTTTTTAATCTGCCCAAACACAAAATATGCAAAACATACACACACACACACACACACACACACACACACACACACACACACACACACACTTACACCCTAAACCAAAATTGGATCTGTGAGCCAATGACATTGACCTCTCTGCTTTTCCTTAAAAAAGACATTCCATATCCCAACTCCAGACATTTTTTTTACTAGTTGTCTTCCTTATCTGCAATGTTTTCCCTCTTCTTTTCCATCTCTTGGCTTCAAATTTCTGTTAAAATACCTACTTTTACAGGAAGATTTTCCCAGTTCTCTTTAATCTTAGTACCTTTCATATCTTCAGTTCATCTCTTTTGTACCTAGTTGTTTGTATAATTATTAGATTATGAATTTCTTGAGATCTGGGATTATCAAGAGCAGGGACCTTTCCTTTTATCCTAAGTACCTAGCACAGTGTCTGGCATATTGTAGGTGTTTCATAATTGTTTATTAACTATCTGATTTCCTGATGTCAAGTTCAGCACTTGATCAACAATGTCAATTACCTTCTAACTTCCTGATCCATTGCTCATTTAGTAATTAAAGATAATGATTCCTTCCTCTTTAGATTTCCCAGCAACAGAGATCAACAAAATTAAAAGGGAATAGAATATTGAAGAGCAAGGAAGAAATAAGATTAGTGCTTTTTTGTAGGAAAGAGTTCTGCTTCTTTCCCATCCCAACCCCCCAACATATGCCAAAGCTACAGTGGGGCTTGTTGCATTCTAAACTTGAGTGACCTTTCATTCTTCTAACTGGGAAATGAGAAATAAAAAATGAGGAAACAAACAGTCCACAGAATGTCTCAGAAAAAAATGGGAGAGGAGGGGTTTAAAACAAACAGCAAGCACACGCATAACCACATACATATGTATATAGAAATTTACAAGCTACAATATCCAGACAGCATGAGGCTCCACTCATAATTTTTTCAACCTTGCCAGACTGTAGCTACATTTATGATCTGGAGATTTATTGATTTGAGTTTTTATCCCTCCCATAATAGGAAACCACCCTTTAGACCACTGACCTCCTCTTGTTATAATGAGAGTAGAATAAAGAAATATATTTATAACACCGTTCCTGGGACACAGGCAGGCATTTTAAGGTGTTATAAAGAAGTGCTTGCTGGTGGTATAAGGGAGGTGATTATAACAAGGGTTGTAAAATGTCCACTTAACCCTAGAAAATGGAGGAGTTTGTTTTGGATTGTAGCCCTCTTCCCCCTGATCCCCTCCTCTGCCCTTCCTTCTCCTCCAAAACACGAATACACTTTCCTTATTGCTTTTGTAACTTGATGATGATTCATTGTTGCAACTGATTACATAAAGCTGAGTGAGTACATTTAAGAACAATGTACCACAGGAAGCCAACTGCTTTCCAAACATATCTGAACATTAGAGGGGAGAGGTCACTATCTAGTCTTGAATGAATTGCTTTTCTGCAGAGATACTTTTCTTCTCCATAATTGTAAAAAGGTGGAGAAAATATACAGTCCCAGTTAGAAAAGATGCCTATCCAGATTTAAAAAATAAAACCTTCTACTAATAATCATTAGGAAAAGATGGAAATGAAATTCACCTGTTTTATCACAGAGTGAATTTTATAACAATTCTAGTTTATATTATGAGGGGGAGCAATCTCTTTTGAGGATTGTGTTTTTACATTCTTAAATAATATAGAATTACAGAATAAACCAATTATACTGAACCACTATATCTGTATTTATGTCTATATGTGTGTATGTGTATTTTAAAGTTTATACATTTCAAGATTTAGGATCTCTAGTATATGAGGAAAGAATTGAAAGAATAGGAAAACTTGGTTCAGGTCCCATCTTTGGCATTTATGACCTGGAGCAACTCATTTAGCGCTTTAACTAAGATCTGCAATCTGAGGCATAGTAGATGAAATACCATGCCCCAGTCAGGAAGATTTATATTTCTGAGTTCAAGTCTAGCCTCAGACAAGTATATTACCTTTGTGACCCTGGACAAGTCATTTCATCCTATTTGCCTCGGTCTCTTCCATCTATAAAATGATCTGGACATGGAAATGGTAAAGCACTCTAGTATCTTTGCCAGGAAAACCTCAAATAGCATCATGAAGAACATGCCTGAAAAGCAATTGAACAACAGACTTGCACTGGCAAAGAAAATTTCCTCCAGGGAGTTATTTTTCAAGGAAATCACAAGTACAGACAAAAATAAAAATAGCTGATAATACAAAGATATATGATTAGAGCTAACTCTAGCTGGGGAAGCATATTATCTCTCTATACCTTATTATTATTATTATTTTTTTTTTTGCTAAGGCAGTTGGGGTTAGGTGACATGCCTAGGGTCACACAGCTAGGAAGTATTAAGTGTCTGTCTGAGGCCACATTTGAACTCCGGTCCTCCTGGCTTCAGGGCTGATGCTCTACCCACTACACCACCTACCTGCCCTGATTTTTTTTCCTTAACAATTAAATAAGTTCTTCTCTAACTTATAAGAATGTTTGAGGAATAAATACCTTCATACTCTATGGATCTGGGAGCACTTTCTTCACTTTTATGGATCATAATTCTTTTATGATTTAATAGATGGTTTTAGAGAATTGTTGTGGCTAAATTTTTGTCCTTCAGCCAACATCATGGAGGCTTCTTTAACTTAGCAAGAATAGTTCTCAGAAAACATGCTTGCTGAATCATACCTATTTTATTTATTGTTCTATTTTTTTAATTTTCCAAATTTATTTTATTTGAAGAAACAGAATAAGCAAAAAAGAAAAACAGAAAAGCAATGCAAAACAAATGAAACCAAACAAAAGAGAATATTATCATGTGTCCAGCAGATTAGGAAGGTTTCAAGATATATAACAACAAATACAAATTTAAGAAAATATATATATTAGTAGAAGAAATTATATTCATGTGTTTGTCTTCTCTTTATTTCCTTGTAAATTATTATTCTGTTCAGCGAAGCATACCTTACTTACTTTATCCTTTTTTCCCTCCCTCCTTTAATCCCTCCCACTCCCAAGCAGGCTATAGTTAAGAAAGGATATATTTATATATAAATATGTAGCTAAATACATACATATATATATATATATATATATATATACACATACACATAGACACACACATATATCCATTTCATCCTCCCAACAACCTCTAAGTAAGCTATAGTTAAGAAAAGATAGATTTCTGTATACATATGTAGATATATACATACATACATACACACACTCACACGTACATATATCCCACTTACATGTCTTTCCTATCCCTGCTGATTCTTTCATTAAATTCTGCTCCCTAACTTGGCTTACTATTACTTAACTTCCCCCCACCCAGAGATCCCTCCCTTGTCTTCTTTCCTCATCCTTTGCTTCTCCATTCACCTATCCCTTCCTCCTTATTTCTTTATAGATTTTGGAGAATACTGTAACGTGCTGTTGTCTCCAGAAGCTGCCGATCGCTCTCTGGGAGGAGATCTGCTGTGTCAACTCAAATCTCTCAGACAGATTCTTCTTCCTGTAGAGAGCCGTTGTCTCCAGACAGTTGCCGTCAACTCTGGTCCAGAGTAGTGACTTCCCTCTTTTATCCTCCCAGAGAATGGGCGTAGGATAATGCAAGGGCTTCTGGGAAAAATTACTTCAACCAATGAACTTGCTCCTCCTAAGCATGCAAGCTCTTCCCCAGAAATTCACAAGTAAAACTCCCAGTCATGGCCGGAACTAGAATTGTCAAGTACTGACTTAGCAGTTAGTAAGAACCTAATATCTCATTATCTCATTAGCACTTAGTAAGAACCTAACAATACTACCCTTTATGCTATGTATTTAGTGTTGCCTATTGAACCCATCCCCAATGTGAGTAGATTTTCAAAACTATGAGCCCTCCTCCTCCTTCTAATGCCTCTGTGTTTATTCTTCTTCTGTACCTCATTTGTATAACACAATTACTATTTTTACATTTTCTCTCCCAATCTTTCTTTTGAGCTTACCCTATTATTGGGGCAAATCTTAAATATATAAAGTATACATTTTCCATGTAAAAACAATTTGTCCATGTTGAGTTCCTTAAAATTGCTTTTTTGATATTGGCTCTTATATGTTAAATTTTCTATTAAGTTCAGTTTTGGTTTGAAAGAAAGTCCTGAAAATCTTCAAGTTTTTTGAATGTCCATTTTTTTCTCATTGAAAATTATAAAAAAAAAAAATTACACATAATTATGCTGGATATGATATTTTTGGCCTCAAGCCTAATTCTTTTGCTCCTCTATAGATATGATTCTAATACCTGTGGTCTTTTTTCGTAGTTGCTGATAAGTCTTGAACAACTCTAATTGTAGCTCCAGCATATTTGAATTATTTTTTTTTGTTTCTTGGAAAATTATCTCTTTGATCTGAGGGTTTCAAAATTTGGCAATAATATTCCTAAGTGCTTTTCCCAAAGGTTCTCTCTAAAGTGGTGATTGGTGAATTTTTTCTATTTTCCATTCATGTTCTATCACTCCAAGACAATTTTCTAGGATTATTTCCTGCATTATTGTGTTAAGGTTCTCTTTTTGGTCACAATTATTCTTATATTTTCTCTTCTTGATCCGTTCTCCAAATTTTCTTATGAGATATTTCACATTCTGCTCTATTTTCTCAATCTCCATAATCTATTTTGCTATTTCTTGGTTTCTCATAGCTTCACTGGCTTTCCCTTGCCCAATTCTAATTTTTAAAGAGTTATTTTCATCTTTGAGACTTTGTACCTCCTTTTCCAATTGTTTAACTTTTTTTTTCATAATCTTGTTTTTCTTGAATGTTTTTAATTTTTTCTTTAATTTTTCCTCAATATCTCTCATTTGATTTTTGAATTGTTTTTTGAGAAGCCTTTTTTTATTTTTTAAACAAAAGTATCCTCCTCTTAAAATAAATCCCAATCTTCCCTGTTTCCATAATGTGTTTCAATGGTGGGGTTCTTTCTTCTTTGCCAGTTTATTTTTTAAATAAGAGGTATTAGGGTAAGCACTAATAGGGGTGAATGGTACCTCAAGTTTCCCTTCAGCTTTCCACTCTGACCAGGAACCCCAAACCAAGAGTTCCACCCTCCTATAAATGATCATAGTCAGCCATGTCACTACACTCACCAGGCATTGGTTCCTTCTCATCCAGGTCTGTGTCCCAGCAGCACTGCTGTGTCTGGCATTTCTAGTCAGTCGAGGTTCATTCTGTCTTACTGTATTCAAACCCCAACTTAAACCCTCTGGGAAAGTGAAAGTTTCTGTTGTTCCTTGCTGAGGCTTCAGCCACAACCAGATAGCCTGAGGGATCCCTACTTGTTTTTGTGGAACTAGCAGGGAGCTGTTTTCAATTCAGACTGGTTAATCTCCTCTTGGTGTCTTTCTTCAGATATTATCTGGTTGTGTCAGGAAGACTCCTGTTCTGCCCCAAGTCTTCTTGGTTTCTTGGGAGGGTATGTTCTCCCTTAGCTGCAAATTCTTTCTATTTGTGGAGGAAATCGACAGAGCTTAAAATTTACCTTCTTACTCTGTCATCTTCCCAGAAATCTCCCCCACTGAACCCATACCCCAAACCTCTCTAGTCAGATAGAGTTTGTCAGGACTGGAGCTCTGTGGGCACAACCTTTGAGAAGTTGTTTGTCTCTACATTATAATAAAGCATAATCAATAGAGTAATAGATTTAGAATCATTATTTTTATTGTTTGTCCTTCATTCTCAAAGAGAATCATAACATCAGGGAGGTGATGCCACAAATTGGATTTAAATGAGGGAGGGCTGTGCAAGGTCTCATTTTCCCCTCCAGAACTATCTGGGTCCAGTAGCAAGAAAAAGATCAAGAAGGCTGAAAATGGCCCTGGAAGAAAAGGGAGACCTTGGCCTTTTTAAGTTAAAGTCTTGAACAGGTACTGTATCATTCAGTGATTGAGACTAGTTAGCAGTTGAGACAAAGAATCTCCCATTTCACCTAATCCAAAAAAATCTTAATGAGTAGTGGCTTCAAACCCCAAATCTAAAATCCCTTTCGCTCCTGTGAGAAAATCAGTGTCCTAATTCAGGTCTTTATTATAATCTTTCAACTATTGCATAAACCACCTAATTTGTCTTCCTGTCTCATCTCTATCCCTGCAATTTGTCCTCCACACAGTTGTCCCAACAATACTCTTAAAGTACATATCCAACCATGCCATTCCACTGCTAAACAAACTTCACTGGTTCTCTGTTACATCAGTCATCAAAAATAAACTCCCATTTGGCATCTAAAGCTCTTCAGACAGGTGGCTTCAACCTAACTGTCCTAGATGATGATACATTTTAACTTATGCATTCATTATTATACATTATCCCCTTCACATACTTCACATTCCAAGCAAACCACTCTTCTTGATGCTGCTAATACCTAGGCCTCCATCTTACATTTCTGTTCCTTTTTACATTATCCCCATACCCAGAATGCATACCTTTCTCTTAAAATTAAAGGCTCAGTTCAGGTGTCTTCTACATGAAGCCTTTTCTGGATTCTCATAGCTACTAGAGCTTTCTTCACACAAAAAAGAGAGAAAACAAGAAAAAGAAAGAAGGAAGGATAAAAGGAAGAGAGGGAGGGAAGGGAAGAAGAAAGGGAGAGAATCAGAGAGAGTCAATGAAACATGGAATTAATTTTGAATATGCTTATTCTTGGTTTCCATCAATAGAATATGTTTCTCTAGTAGACAGATTGTTTCGACTTTGTCTTTGACTCTCCGTGGTCCCCACACATTGTTTGGCACATAATAGTTGATTAAAATGTGAAGTGCTTTGCGATCTTTAAAAATGCTATATAAATGTTAGCTATTACTATTATTTTAAAAATAGAATAAAAAAGGAAACAGACTTTTAAGAACCTCCTATGTGCCAGACACTCTACTAAGGGCTTTACAAGTAACTAATTTTATCTTCCCAACAACTCTAGGAGATACCTTATTATCATTTCCTTTTTAAAGATGAGAAAACTGAGGCAGATAAAGACTAAGTGACTTGCCCAATAATCATGTAACTAGTATCTTACAAGGGATTTGAACTCTTCTGTAATCACAGCCAAATTCATTGTACAACTAGTTGTCTCTATATTTTATCATTTGCATTTGATGATTGGGTTTTAAAAAAAATACTACTTGGTCACAAATACCAGGATCCTAGCCAAAAAAAAAAAAAAAAAAAAAAAGTGTATTTTGCTTCAATTTTAAAAGTTCCAAACCTTAGCTATACAAAAGACAAATCAATAGGTAAATATTTACTTTCTAAAGAAAGTCAAATAGGATAAATATTTATGCTTCTTAATATCTGCAATATTATTTCATGGGTAACTCCCCTTATTGATTCCATTCATAGTAGCATGCATTTTAAGTACTTATATTCAAGGCACTGTGTTAAGCTGAGGATATAAACATAAAATTTGTAAATTCCTCGCCTTTAAGGGATTTACAATGGGATTGGACAAGGAAGAGGAATATTGCAAGCAATATGTAAACTCCACTGATGTAAATGGCAATACCTCCACACCTTAGTGTACCACCACCATCAAGAAAGCATAGCCTACCCACCTAGTTCTGAAGGTCTAGGTAATTCCACAGATAACAAGATACATTAACCATTTGTGTTTAAAGACTTCCATCCTGGAAGAATCAGACATACATCACACTGCAGTGAGGCATCAGAATCAGAGGAACAGGCTAAACAATGAACTTCTTCCAGTAGCAAATTCTCCTGGTACATTTAATATTATTGCAGTTCACAAAAATTGAATCACAATATCTTCACAGTAACCCACATATTACAGAAAGTGAAGTATACCCAAAAGCATACTGAAAGTAAAATATATCTTATTCTCCTTTATATACTGAAATATATATAAAAAAGGAAATGATAATAAGCCAGTTCCTAAGGTTGTTGGGAAGATAAAATGAGTTACTTGTAAAGCCTTTAGTAGAGTGTCTGTCACATAGGAGGTGCTTAATAAAAGAATATTTCCTTTCTTATTCTTCTATTTTTAAAATAATAGCAATATATTTATGTATAGTATATGATCATATAACATATATTATGATAAATATAATTACATATGATAATATTTGTATATATACATATGTAACTTATATTCACAAACCTTTCCCTGCAAAATTGATACAATACATGTGCTTCTACCTGGACCCTGGTTCTAGCTTTCCTTGTATTTTTAAACCTAATTATAACCATATAAAGGAATTCTATGTTATAACACATCATCCACTATCCACAGGAAGGTTTGAGACTATGGAAAGAATTTGCTGAGATGTGACATATATAGTGTTTCAGCTCTTAAAGAAAGCTATACTTCATTTCCAGCTAAATGGCAAACTTTTTCAGAGATCTAAGCATGCAGCTTATTAAATGTATTACAGATATAAAAGCACAAATTCTTCCTTAATTCAAAGAACACTACAAGAAGATATGGGGAGGAATGGAGGATGGAACTTCAACATATCATTATCATCTAAGAATCTGGAATTGATAAGCCTGAATTTTTTGGACTGACTACTTGGTAGTATTATTCAAGATATCCTAGGGATTATTTAGAATGGCTAGAATTGTGTTCATAACATTATTAATTTGAAAACAAATAATTCACATTTCTATAGCACAGTTCACTACTAAAGCAGACCCTCCCACTAATCACCCCCCTATTACTCCCTTCATAAATTATGTTCTATTTATATTTTATATATCTTGTATGTATATAGTTATTTACAAATGTCCCCTCTGTTTAAATGTGAACATCTTGAGAGCAGGTTCAATTTTTGCCTTTAAAAAAATTTCCAGAACTTAAATACTTGTTACATAGT
Organism: Sminthopsis crassicaudata; assembly: GCF_048593235.1. Lineage (NCBI taxonomy): Eukaryota > Metazoa > Chordata > Mammalia > Dasyuromorphia > Dasyuridae > Sminthopsis > Sminthopsis crassicaudata. The sequence goes on from NC_133620.1 coordinate 227,203,395, forward strand.
AGATGCTTAAATAAATACTTGACTAATTTACTGGCCAAATATTTCATACATATAATTTCATTTGATCAATACAACCACCTATATTAACGTAAATATATTAAGTATCCTCACTCTCATTTTTACAGATAGAGGAACTGAAATTCATTGTGGTTAAATGGTTTGCCTAAATTCACAAATATAGTAAGTGGCTTTGGTGACTCTCAAACACAAATTTTCATATTCCAATTTGTTGTTGTTTGTTGTTATTTAGTCATTTTAATCGTGTCCAACTCTGACTCCATTTGAGATTTTATTGGCAAAGGATGCTAAAATTGTTTGATATTTCCTCCTCTGACTCATTTTACAAAGAAAACTAAGGCAAACAGGGTCAAATGACTTGCTTAGTGTCACATACCTACTAAGTGTCTAAGGCTTGATTTGAACTTGGGGATGAATCTTTTGATTACAGACCCAATACTCTATCCACTGTGCCACCTAGATGTCCATTCATACTGCAGTTACAGCACTCTAATATTCAGTAGAGCTGATGTTTGTTGGGTTAAATTAACATGTAACCTTTAACAACACTTCAGTTAATGAAATGGATTCTTTGGAAACAACTGGATTACCCATCATTAAAAAGTCTTCAAGCAAAAACTAAATGACCACCTGTCTGGAATATTATGATAGTGATTCTTAGATAATGTACAGATTGGACTATTTTATGGTTCTTCACTCTTTTTTAGTGTTACATAAACCCCTCTGTCAGTCTCATAAAGCCTATAGTTCTTACTCAGAATCATGATTTTAGGTGCACATGATAAAATATATAAAATTACAAGGAAAAGAATGATATTGAAAAATAGTAATCAAAATAATTTTTAAAATTCATTGGCCTTTTTTTAAGAATCCCTGAATTCTAGATGGTGTTAAAATCTCTTCTGATAGTGAAATTCTAGGATATAAAGAATACCAAGAATTGAATATGGTCTTCATTAACCTAAAGTTTGATATCATCAGCTGACCAGATCCTTCCAGTAATTTCTCTTGGTTACCCTATGTGGTCTACCAAGATTAATTCACTGTGGTCTGTTTAGTTATATTACGGCAATGTCCGAGATTGATTAGCTTTTATCATAGTAATGAATCAGTGTTGTACATGAGAATTTTATAGTATTCCATTTTCATGAAGCAGCACTTAAAGAAACATTTAGAGTTTTGTTTTTTTTTTTAATTCTTTGGAAACTTGTTTGGATGTGCTGAAAATCATTTCCTAGGAACACTTCATTAGAAATTATGCAATATTGATACAAAGAGAAATTCCATTCCAAACAAATGTTGAGAATATAAAGTATTTGGTACTCCATCTACCAAAGAATAGTCAGGAATTATATGAGAAAAATTACGAAACACTTGCCACAAAAATAAAGTCAGATTTAAATAATTGGAAAGACATTCAGTGCTCTTGGATAGGTCAAGCGAATATAATAAAGATGATAATACTCCCCAAACTAATCTATTTATTTAGTGCTATACCAATCAGACCCCCAAGAAACTATTTTAATGACCTAGAAAAAATAACAACAAAATTCATATGGAAGAATAAAAGGTCGAGAATTGCAAGGGAACTAATGAAAAAAAAAACTCAGATGAAGGTGGTCTAAGTGTACCTGATCTAAAGCTATATTATATAGCAGCAGTCACCAAAACCATTTGGTATTGGCTAAGAAATGTAACGGTCGATCAGTGGAACAGATTAGATACAAAGGACAAAAAAGGGTACATCTATACCAATCTAGTCTTTGACAAACCCAAAGATACCAACATTAGGGATAAAAATTCATTATTTGGAAAAAAAAACTGTTGGGAAAACTGGAAATTAGAATGGCAGAAATTAGATATGAATTCACACTTAACACCATATACCAAGATAAGATCAAAATGGGTCAATGACTTAGGCATAAAGAATGAGATAATAAATAGATTAGAGGAACAGAGAATAGTCTACCTCTCAGACCTGTGGAGGAGGAAGGAATTTATGACCAGAGGAGAACTAGAGATCATTATTGATCACAAAATAGAAGATTTTGATTACATCAAACTAAAAAGTTTCTGTACAAACAATACTAATGCAAACAAGATTAGAAGGGAAGTAACAAATTGGGAAAATATTTTTAAAGTTAAAGATTCTGACAAAGGTCTCATTTCCAAAATATAGAGAGAACTGACCCTAATTTATAAGAAATCAAACCATTCTCCAATTGATAAATGGTCAAAGGATATGAACAGACAATTCTCAGATGATGAAATTGAAACTATATCCACTCATATGAAAGAGTGTTCCAAATCACTACTGATCAGAGAAATGCAAATTAAGACAACTCTGAGATACCACTACACACCTGTCAGATTGGCTAAGATGACAGGAACAAATAATGATGAATGTTAGAGGGGATGTGGGAAAACTGGGACACTAATACATTGTTGGTGGAGTTGTGAAAGAATCCAGACATTCTGGAGAGCGATTTGGAACTATGCCCAAAAAGTTATCAAACTGTGCATACCCTTTGATCTAGCATTGCTGCTATTGGACTTATATCCCAAAGAAATACTAAAGAACGGAAAGAGACCTGTATGTGCCAAAATGTTTGTGGCAGCTCTTTTTGTAGAAGATGAAACTGGAAGATGAATGGATGTCCATCAATTGGAGAATGGTTGGGTAAATTATGGTATATGAAGGTTATGGAATATTATTGCTCTGTAAGAAATGACCAGCAGGATGAATAGAGAGGCTTGGAGAGACTTACATCAACTGATGCTGAGTGAAATGAATAGAACCAGAAGATCGCTGTACACTTCAATGTTGTATGAAGATATATTCTGATGGAAGTGGATACCTTCAACATAAAGAAGATCCAACTCACTTCCAGTTGATCAATGATGGACAGAAATAACTACACCCAGAGAAGGAACACTGGGAAGTGAATGTAAATCGTTAGCACTACTGTCTATTGACCCAGGTTACTTATACCTTCGGAATCTAATACTTAATGTGCAATAAGAAAATGGAATTTACACACATATTGTATCTAGGTTATATTGTAACATATGTAAAATGTATGGGATTGCCTGTCATCAAGGGGAAGGAGTAGAGGGAGGGAGGGAATAATTTGGAAAAATGAATACAAGGGATAATATTATAAAAAATTACTCATGCATATATACTGTGAAAAAAATTTATAAATAAAAAAGCAAAAAAAAAAAAACAAAACAAAAAAAAAGAAATTATGCAATATTGATGTTGATCAAGACATAATAATACTAAGATTCCTATAAATTAAACTAGGAAATTCTTCCTCCTAAAAAAAAAATAATGATGATGATGAGATAGAACTGACAGTAGCTACCAAATCCCAATTACATGCTATTTAATTCTACTCCACAAAAATTTATTAAGTGCTTACTATTAGGTGCTAAGAACACAAACACAACATGAAGAAGTTCCTGTCCTCCAAGAGGTTATGATCTAATGATACACTTGTAATTTCATATTTAATATGATCTTGACCTTTCCCAATTTAATTTTCAAATTGTTTGATACATTAAAAATACCTTAGTCAAATGGATAAAAACTTTAAAGATTTCATAGATAGGTACTGTAAGTCATAACAATATGACATTCTCCCTTCTAACTTAATTCCCTCTCTATACTATGTGTCTAGTGTAGTACTTAAATGTCTGATGATTCAATGCTGTGAGTACTATAGACTATATTTACAGATTGACCTATGCGTCCTTCTCAAATCTTGACTCCAACATGATTCAGCTTGTTCATGTGGTAGCCATATCTAGGGGTCTTTGATATCAAGGGCCAAACCCAGGTCTTCTAACTCCAAATCCACAGTTCTGGAGTTTTTTCTAATTTCCCATAGGAATAAACTTGTCAAGTGTACCTAAGTGATGCTCCAGCAGATCTCTTCCCACAGTGAAGCTGCCTGTCCAGCAGGAATGATGTAACCTCTCTTAATTCCTAGTTAATATAACCTCTGCTACTGTTAATCTTGTTTCATTCCAATATTGATCATTTCTTCCCCTCTGCTACTTCTGAAGAGTTTGATGCAAAAGAAAGATTTCAAGTGTCTGGTAATTTGGTGTTACCCTTCTGTTTGGGCACCACTCTAACTGCAATCACTACCTCTTTTGCTCATCCTCAGCATAGTTACTTCTCATCCTAAAAGCCTCCATTCCCACATGGAAACCTTGCCTACGGCCAGAATTGAAGCAGAAAAAAAAAATCAACTAGACTTTATTTTAGTCCTTTGACCCATCTAGCCATTTTGTTTTCCATTTTAAGCCCATAGTTTGTGATTCCAGGGGCTTGGATGATATGAACAAAAAAGGCAAACAAGTTAAAATTTTATTTTAAATTATTTAAATTTATTTTATTTAAATTATTTTATATAAATTATTTAAATTTATTTTTAAAAGATTCACTTCAGGTCACCTATCCTTAAACTCTATTGTCTGCTCTTCATGACAGAAAGTGGGGCAAGAAAGGCAGAAGCTATCTGGAAAAAGGCACAATAGTATTTTATTGTTCCAAATACATGTGAAGATAGTTTTCAACATTTGTTTTTGTAAGATTTGATGTTCCAAATTTTTCTCTTCTTCCCCTTCTTTATTTCCCCCTTTATCCAAGACAGCAAGTAATTTCAATATTAGTTGTACATGAACAATACGTTAAAACATATTTACAAATATGCCATGTTGTACAAGAAAAATCAGAACAAAAGGGGGAAAACCATGAGAAAAAAAGCAAGCAAGCAAACAAAAAGACAAAAGTGCTATGCTTCAATCCAAATTCAGGCACCATAGTTCTTTCTTCAAATGTGGATGGCATTTTCCATTCTAAGTCAATATATTAAAATTATCTTGGATCCACAGTATTGCTGAGAACTAAGACTATCATACTTGATCACCACCTAATCTTGTTGTTTCTGTATATGATGTTTTCCTGATTCTCGTCACTTCACTCAACATCAGTTCATTGTCTTTCCAGACTTCTGAAATCAGCCTGCTTACTGACATTTCTTACAACAACAACAATATCACATTACATTCATTTACTATAATGTTTTTAGTCATTCCTCAATTAATGGGCACACACTCAATTTCCAATTCTTTGCCACTACAAAAAGAGCTGCTACAAACATTTTTGCACATGTGGGTTCTCTTCCCTCTTTTATGATCAGAAAGAGTATTTTTAAACCAAAAAAATACAGCTGTATTTGCTTTTACAGGTTGCTCTGTATTTTAAAGAAAGCAGAAAACTTTCATTTAAAAAAAGTTCACTTTTTATTTAGTTATTAATTTTTAATATCATAATTTTAGTTTAGTTTTTTCTTTAGTTGATTTAAGGACTAGAAACATTGATCATTACATAAATATTTTCCCTTAAAAATATAAACCTACCTGAGAACACACACTAATGAAAAATGCTGAGTTCCTTTATGACTATAAATGGCATGGATCCTGAGTGCTGAATCCAAAGATTGCCAAATAATTTTTTAAGTTTTATTTTTTGCTTTAAACTATTAGTGGTGGAAAATTCAGCCCTAATCCAGTTACTCTAGTACTGGTGCTATTATTGATCTTAAAATAAGTGGGTTAGAGATACCTCTATGGAAAAAAAAAAAAAGAAAAAAAAAAAGAATATGCTAACATCTTAGTTTACATTAGCTAGAAATAGCAAAGTCCTAACTCACAACAACTACAAGTGGGAGCAATGCTGGAAGTAACTTGAATGTTGTGGAATGAGAAGAAGGCTATATTTGGCATTAGAGAATGGTGATTTCCTAAGAGAACTAGAAAGACAATCTTTCACTTTTCAACCCTAAATTTCAAATTTTTTGAAATTTACTGTTTCAATTTATCAGTTGATAAATAACTGTTTTATCAAATCTTCTGTTTTGAGAAGAGATTTGTTATCTCTGCTGTTATCAAATCTCCTCACTTTACAAATGAAGACAATAAGGCTTTGAGGGGTGTTGAGGAGACTCATTGCATATCAGGTAGTTTGAAAATGTCAGAGCCAGAATTCCCACTCCTATTCTCTGATGCCAAATGTTGCCCTCTTTTCATTTCTATTGCTATTGCTATTTCTTATAGAAATAGATACAACTTATCCAAGCAGGTTTTCCAATGATGTAAAATATCTTTGTAATGTCCCCAAAGTGTTGCATATAAACTGTTTAGATTCAGAGTGTTGTTCAGACATTTTTCAGATATTTCCAATTCTTCATGACTTCATTTGGGATTTTCTTGGCGAAGAAACTACAATGGTTTTCCATTTCCTCTCCAGCTCATTTTACAAATGAGGAAAGTGGGGCAAACAGGGTTAAATGAATTGCCCAGGGTCATGTATCTAATATATGTCTAAACTCATGTATCTAATATATGTCTCAGGAAAGATTAGTCTTCCTGCCTCCAGGCTTGATGTGCTATCTGCTATACTATCTAGCTATAGAGTCTAAATAGTTATAATATAGAGAGTCAGCAAGTCTAAAATGCCCAGTGAGCATATTGTATTAACCCAGGATACAAAGAAAACAACTTTCTTTTAAAAAGTTTACAAACCACAATGCCTTAGACACATACAGATCTATGGGATTTTTTGTCAAAAATCTCTGAAACTATCCATAAGGTAATTCAATGAGAGTTACAAGAATTTTCTTATTCTAAGTCATCTAAATAAATGCTCAGAACATGCACATGAATCCTTCCAGTAGAAAGTAGTAAGTTCAAAAATTAATTATTTCTTACTTAGCTTGGAACACTCTGCCTGGCTTTTGACCCTCAGCTCCTAATTAATCTCTTTGACTTGAATTTCATCCTATTCTAATTCACCCTATACACAACTACCAAAGCTATTTTCCTAAACTTTAGTCTTGCACATCTAATTACATTATTCAATAAACTCCAATATTTTCTAATTACCTCCAGGAGCAATATAAACACCTCTGTTTGACATTTAAAGCCCTTTACAAATTTTCGAGCTTTATTCCACATTATGCCCCTTGATATAATTCATGATTCTTTCAAAATGGGCTTAATATTCTCATACATTGTATTCCATTTCCCATCTCAATGCCTTTCCATAGGCTGTCCTCCACATTTTAATATATTCTCTTTTTATCTTTGCCTTTTATACTGCTTGGTTACCTTGAAGGTAACTACATGAAGTCATTCCTTTGCCCTTAGCTGTTAATGCCATTCAACTGCTCAAAATCACCCTGAGTCTATTTTGTTTGTGCAGATAGATAGATAGACAGACAGACAGACACATATACATGTGTATATGTTTCTCTAATAAAATGCTTCACTTTTTAATTTATGGAATAAAATGAGAATTTCTGTAACACAGTATAATAATAATAAAAAAAAAAAGATTGCATTTGAAATTGCAAATCTACTATGTATAGATTGCTATTACTTTTAAATATAAAATAAAGCTATCATGTAAGCTTCTTTTTTTTCTTCCCCCTCCCAGCCTAGATATGGCTACCATTAGGCACAAATGTATTTGTGTGTTTGTGTGTGAGTATGTGTATAAAATCATTCCATAAACATTTCTATTTATTAATTCATTTTCTGGATACAGAAAGTATCATTCTTCATATATCCTTTATCATTCATTTGAATATTTATAATAGTCAAAATGACTTAGTTACTCAAAGTCATTCTTAAAATAATATTACTATTACTGTATACAATGTTCTCTTGGTTTTGCTCATTTTGCTTTTCATTATTTTGTGAAAGTCTTTCCGTGGGTTTTTTTAAATTTGTTTGTTTGTTATGTTTTTCCTGAGGCAATTGGGGTTAAGTGACTTGCCCAGGGTCAACAGCTAAGAAATGTTAAGTGTCTGAGGTCAAATTTGAACTTAGGTCCTCTTGACTTCAGGACTGGTGCTCTATCCACTGAGTCACCTAGCTTCCCCCTTTCCATGTGTTTTTAAGAACAATGAGCTTATCATTTCATATAGCATAGTAGTATTTACTTTCATCTTTGTTTGGCACACTGTCTTTTATTCTAATCTGACACATGGTATGTTTTTAAGAAATGCTTATTGATTCATTGATAGGTAGTTCATAGATGTGAAAACCGAGTTAGCACCCTGGATACCTTAGAATCAGCTGGAGTCAGGATAAGCAAAAGGTCTTTATTCTTGGTTTTTAGTGGTAGAAGTAAATTAGATGGACACAAGATCTCCACAATCTCTCCTCTCCTTCTCTTCTTCTACCACCCAAGTCCCTCTGGCTTGTCCTATTCCACCCCCTAGTCCCTCCTACAATTCTCTGTATATACCAAACGACTGAGCCAATACAGAACAGTGGGAAGAGCCATTTTCCAAACATAGTCTAATAGATATTGTCCAATAAGTAATTAGCCTTAAGTGCTTGGTTGTCTGAGTGCACCTAATCAGAGTTTCAGCCTTTTACACATAGACTCAACTAAAAATATTAAACTATCAGTTGCTCTTATTAAGTATAGACTTTCTAGTTACTGCACCCTCAGGACAGGATCCAAGATGGGCAGTAGACATTCTGAAAAAGCAAATAGCTTTTTTCCTGAGGCAATTTGTTCAATAGCTAGTAACAATGAATAATACTTAGCTAGTAAGACTAGCCTAGACATTCCATCACAAGTGAACCTCCATCCAATAAAGATCTCATGAAAACAGTAGGGAGAGACACCAGGGATTGCATGCTTGTCTCACCTATTTGGCTGAATTCCTGGGAAAAACTGACATGACATGAATAGGGAACAGGTCCTCTGAGATATGACAAATGATGTCACTAAGAAATAAGGGTAGCCTTGAAATGCTAGAGGCAGTAGTTTCCCATTATGTGTGTGCCCTGCCACATTTCTCTACATGTATATCATCCTATAATTAGAGATAGGTAGGTAAATAGTTATTCTGACCACACTTGTTTCTTAAATGGTTGCCCTTCTCTGTTTGTCCCAAGATTTCCAGTGGTTTTTATTTATAAAAAGATATATACCAATTTGGGGGGGGGGGGAAGTACTCAGTTGTTACTTTACATATCATTCTGTTTCACTGAATGCTTTTGCCTTGAATTGATTATTTTCTTGCTGACTGATGGATGAATGAAAAGATAATAATAATAAGGGACTCCTATATGCTAGGAACTGTATTAATTAATGGAGATATAAACAAAGAGCAAGGGTCCTTATTCTCAAACATCTGGCATATTTATTGGGAAAAATAATATATATAAGTGTTCAGTTTCAGAATAGATAGTCCTGAGGGTTCCACTGTAGGGTAGATGATAAAACATCAGGGGTCTTTAAATTGTATTGGCAGTTTAAATGGCAATGTCTAGAGATGCAGATAGAGCAGACCAAATATCAAGATCAATGGGATAGAGAATGTTATAGCAAGATACAACCTTGGTAGACCTTGGTAGGATGAATGATAAGACAAATCGAAAGGGTGTGTAATTCTCTATCTCACAGAAGGATTATAGTTAGTGTCTCCTTACTCATCCAAGTAGAATGAGTACCCTGCCTACTAGCAAAGTTTGGGAATAATGAATTCTTTACATGGGAAGACTTAAAATAAGTGTAAAAGTAAACACAGCAATAGCAGCTAATGACTTATAGCTTTGAGTGAAAGTAGACTCACAATGTACTTGAATCTGGGATGTCTTTTCTAGGAATCCTACATGCTAATCTAGATTTAACATGAAGTTCAGAGATGAAAAGCAGAAAGCCTTTCTCCTTACCAAATCCAGTATCTTTTTTGCCTTCTTCATAGTCTTTATGATCTCGTTAACAAAACCAACATCTTAAGGAAATCCCTAAACCTTTAAAGCAGTAAAATGAAGAACTATAGCAGGAAGCTTAATTCAACAAGTACTTTTTTTTAAGAAAATTTTAAAAACAAATTTATTAGTTTCTGCTTTAAAAGTCAGCTTCCATGATCATAAAAAATGGAAAAGGACCCACATGTGCAAAAATGTTTATAACATATCTTTTTATAGTGGCAGGGAACTAGAAATCGAGTTGGGGAATAGCTGCATAACATATGATATATGAATGCAATGGAATATTATCATTCTATAAGAAATGATGAACAGACTGGTTTCAGAAAGGCCTAGAAAGAAAGTTCATGAACTGATGCTAAATAAGAGAAATGAGTGGAACCAAGAGAACATTGTACACATTAACAAGAAGATTGAGGGATGATCAACTATGATAGGCAAAGAGGTCATTCAAGGTAATTCCATAGACTTGTGATAGGGAAAGCCATCAACATTCAGAGAGAGAACTATGGAGACTGAATAGTATTTTCACCTTTTTTGTAGTGGTATTGTTTGTTTATTTATCTTTTTTCCCCCTTTTGATTTGATTTTTCTTGCACAGCATATGGAAATATGTCTTTAAAAATTGCATATGTTTAACCTATAGTGGATTGTTTGCTGTCTAGGGAAGGGGAAAGGGGGAAAGGAAGGGAAAAAAATTTGGAACACAGGATTTTGCAAAGGTGAACGTTGAAAGCTATCTTTGCATGTATTTGGAAAAAATAAAAAGCTATTATTTAAGAAAAAAATCAGCCTCCACCAAAGTCCTCCTGCCTAAAGCCACACTGTTGGGGGTGCAGAAATAATTTGGGTTCCTTCAATTACATCAGTGATGAGCAGATGCTGGCAGATCACCATTATAGAAAGGCAAGCAGGGCATTTTCACCTATACCCAGAACTCTTTTTTACCTCCTCTTTGCCTCCTAGATTTCTTGGTTATTTGTTTACTTTCAAAGAAGACTCTCCATCACTATTAGAGGCAGTGAGATGGTATAGTGGATAGAGTACTGGCCTTAGCATTGAGAATCCAAGTTCAAATATAGTTTCATATACTTGCCATCTGTGTGGCTCTGGGCAACTCACTTAACTTCTATGTCTCAGTTTCCTCATCTATAAAATGGGGATAATACTAGCACCTACCTCATAGGATGATTGTGATGATCAAAAGAGATAAGATTTGAAAAGAACTTAGCCTAGTGCTTGGCACATAGTAGAAGGTTTATTTCTTTTTTTTCTCTTAATCCTAATGCCTTCTCTCTATTGATTATCTCCAATTTATTGTCAATATATGGCTGTTTTCACATTGTCTTTCCCATTAAGCTGTCTTTTGCCTTTCTTTGTATCCCCAGTATTTAGCACAAAGCCTATTCCTAGAAGGCACTTAATAAAAGTGAGCTAACTATTCAGATGACAAGTGTTGATGAATTTAGAGGCACCCATTATATTATAGAGAATAATCACCAGGAGATAACTCTTTTTTAGCCTCCACATTCATGATGATCAGCTATAATGAAAAATAAATCTTCTGAAGTGACAGATGGAATCCCCCAAACTGATAGAAGGCATGATCTTTTGAAATATTGAAGATAATAAAAGTCTTCAGGCATATTATTGCAATTATTTCAAAAAAAGACTTGATGGTTTTTATAATTCTATTAAAAACATTTCCAAATCTGGAAAGACTGACATTCTGAAATTATTTCATCATACTCTGAGATCATGTTTGTGTTGTGGAGGGGGGACCCTTTTGGTCAAGACTGTTATTTCCAGTTCTTAAATATATAAACAATTTTAATAGTCAGAATATATATAAAACATATAAAATATATTAATATTGCTATATTTATGTAAAATTCAATTATAATTATACATAAAATCTTTTAAATATATGACTTTTAATATATTAAATGTGTTAAAGTAATTGATTTCAGTCATTCTATTGCTCAGATTTTCCAAAATAATAGTATTTTCATATTCATAAAATACAAATGTTGTGGTTACTAGACATTCATTGTTTTAGCAGTCTTCTGGAAGATGACTATGAAACCAGTTTGTATTAGAACCTCATTCTTTAGGATTATCATCTAACTGAGGATCCTTGCAAGAAGCTCAATATCTTTAGCATGTCTTCTTGAAAGTGTCTGAAGAAATAAGCCACAAGTACTCACAAAGCTAGAAAAATACCCCAAAGATATTTCATGATGTATTTATTTGGGAATATTTCCTGGAACACTAGAGCATCACCTGTTACAAAGTTGTAGGTCCCTTGCAAATCCTTTTGCATTGCTACATAATATTGTTGCATTCACATTAACCTTATTCTGCAATTCTGCCTCACTCTCCTGGTGATGGAAGTTGCATAGAACTTTAAATTAACAAGCCAAGACATGAAAAAGTAGACTTAAGACCTCTGTGGATGGCACTATTAAACAAACTTGCTCTTGCCTTGTTTCCTTCTATTGAACTACTCTATTACCTTTGCCAAGAAAATTCCATGGATTTAGTCCCACAGAGCAAAAAATAATTGAATATAACTGGATGACCCAATAACAACAACAGCTCTTGCCCAAGCTGAGATTTGCCAATGATGTAAAATACTTATGTAAGATCCCAAAAGGAGAATGGTATCAGATGCATGTAACCATTTCAGGTGTGGGATCTGCAAAGCGATAGTGTGGGAACACAGCAAAATCTAAAATGCTTAATTAACACTTTGTAGTAACTCAGGGTTCTGAGAAAAGCACTTTTTTACAGAAACCTGCATAATAATCTAGAGGCCAATTAAAAAGGCACTAAAAATCCAGTGGGTGGGATTCAGAGACCAACAGATCCACAGCTATGTTAATTGCTCCCAAATAAATGCAAAGCAGTCAAATAATCAGAGACCTAAGACTTAATGGCATATTTATCAATTTAACATTCAAGTGTGTGTGTGTGTGTGTAGATTAATTGTATATGTATTGAATCTCCCAATTAGACTATAAGTTCTGTCGGACAGGGATATGTCTTCAACAGCTCCCATAGATTCTTGAACAAACAGGCATTTAAAAAATATTTAATGAAATGACCTGAATTTTATTGAAATAAATAAGTGGATCTTCTTAAATGCTGACTAAAGAAATACCACAATACATTATCTTCCTCTAAGACAAAAAAGTGAAAGGTAGTTATGGCAACAATCAAGATCTATTAATGTCTCTTATTTTCATAGTAATATGACAATCACAGTCAAACCATTTTTGAGCCCTAATATTATTCCAAATATTTCCAAAGAGTGTCTACTATGATGGTGGTACAATTAAAATCTGCCCAAGACATAATTAGTTTCCTGATGACTCAATAACCACCATTATACTGACTGAGGGAAGTGATATTATGTAAAATCTCATGACCAGGGTCAGTAGAGATATCCTATATAGCATTCCATTAAGCAAGAAGGAATAGATAGAGTTAATAGAAGGACATCTGTTTCAATTTTTTCCAACCTACTCAGCCAGACACTACAAAACATTCCCATGTGTGCTTGAGTATGGTTGAACTAGACATCTGGAAACAAGCATCTTTGTTTAAAAACCATGATAACAATAGAGGAATTAGAAAAATTAGGTAAAATGCTTTATAATTTTGTGGGGTGAATTCTCTATCCAAAAAGACTCCTTCTAAATCTGCATCTATAGCAAAAAAGTTGTTTTCTGAAATTATCCATTTCACTTTGTAAGGTGAAATAAATATATGTTGAGAGTCCAATTGCCATGCCTAAGCTGTTCAGTGCAGGTCAGGACAAGGAAGTGCTAGATGAAGTAGATATAGTTCTGGTTGGTGGTTGTTATGTTTTTTTCAGTTGTATGTGACTCTTCATGACTCCATTTGGGGTTTTCTTAGCAAATTTACCATTCCCGTCTCCAGTTCATTTTGTAGAATAGAAAACTGAGAAAAGTGGGCTAAATGACTTTAAGTATCCAGGCTCACACAGCTATTAAATGTCGAAGGCCAGAGTTGAACTCAAGAAGATGAATTTTCCTGATTCTCAGCCCAGTGCTCTATTCACTGCACACCATCTAGTTGTTCATGGCATAGCTAAGCCAAAGCAAAAAAAGGGAACCCAAGAGGGTTTGGGGACCAACAAGTTTCCTGTCGCCAATGGTCAAGGGTAAATCTAAGGTGTGGAATCCAAAAAATCAGGATAGAGGAGATAGAGGAACAAATAATTAAGATAAACTCTGTCAAGAATCAAGCAAAGTAGAAAATTCTTAGGAAGACTTATCCCAGAATTGAAACTTTTTGTCATCTGGCTTCCTTTAATTTATCTAGATGACCATCTCTGGATTCACAGGCATGAAAAGAAAAATGTAGTAAAAAAAGAAGTATCAAAGGTAATTCTAATCCAGACTGGGCCAAAAATATAGAGCTATATAACAAAGAAGTCTTTAAAACAATGAATTTTAAAATAAACATAGCCTTTCTCTTTTTAAAATCTCCTTTACCTGAATATTAATCTGTTAAAATCAGCAAATACTGATATTAACCGATACCTTTCTTTTAGTTTTTAAGATGATTTCAGAAAGAATCGTGACTCTCCTCTGATGAAGGAGAAACATTTTCTGGGCAAGCAAAAATGCTGTGTTCTAGTCATGTCATGTGTACTCAAAATCGGAGGAGTTGTGAGAAGATAAACATGCTAGTACTTGTTGGTGGAACTGTGAATCAGTAGAGCCATTTTGGAAAGCAATTTGGAATTACATAAATAAAGTTCATATCCTCTGCCCCAAAGGTTCTAGTACTTAACTTATGCCCTTGACAGGACATTAATAAGTAACAATAAGTTACTGGTAGAAATTCTGGTGATACAGGTAACAAAATATATTAAGAGAAGTTAAGTTTTTAAAAAACTGAAGCATCTCCAATATATGTAACAGACTTTGACAGTATTTGGAGTCACATTTGACCTTTCCTATTTTTAAATTATTTTTCTGCAATTTGAAATCATTTCATCTTTCTTTTAAACATAAATTTTAATTATTGTGATTTGATTTTAAATTGCTTAATTTTTCCACCATATCCTTTTCTCCAACTATCTTCCAGAGTCTTCTCATGCTTCTGAATAAGAAAAGGAGGAAAAAAATAAAAATGTTCCACTAAACTATAAATTACATCAAAGAAGTTGATTCTATTTTATGCCCATGATCCCCCACCCACAAAAAAAAAAAAAAAAAAAAAGAAAAGAAAAAAGATGAGAAAGTGACTTCTTATATTTCTTTTTTTTAGGAATAAATTTAGTCATTATAATATCAGAGGATTTGATTCTTTCTAATTGTTGTTCTTCCCATTTATTTTGTTATAATTCTTGTTTATATTACTTTTCTGGATTTGCTTATTTTATTTTACATGAGTTCATCTAAATCCTTCTGTGCCTATAATCATCATATTCATTATTTGTTAAAGCACAGTTCCATTTTAGTTATGAATCACAATTTATTTAGACATTCTCCAGTCAATGGATAGACACTTTATTTTTAGTTTTTTTCATATCACAAAAAAAGAGGGGCTCTAAGTATTTTGATATATATGAGTCCTTCCTTTTATCATTGACTGAAGTTGGCATAAGTTACTTTCTTTTATAATTTTAAATTATTTTCTAGGAAGTTTGTACTATATCATAGTTTCCTCAACAATGAATTAGTGTGCCCATATTTCACAAACTTAAAAATTGACTTCTTTTTTTTTTTTCTCATCAATTTTCTGGGTATGAAGTAAAACTTCAAAGTTGTTTTGATTTGCTGTTTTATCATTAGTGGTTTGAAGCATTCTTTTATATGCGATTCTTCTTATGAAAACATTTAATATCATCTTGCCATTTCTCTATTAGAAATAGGACAGCTAGATGGTCTAGTGGATAGAGTCAGGAAGACCTAAGTTCAAGTCTTACAGATGCTTACTAGCTGTGTAACTCTGTTCACCTCAGTTTCCTTGCCTATAAAATATGCTGGAGAAGGAAAGGCAAATGACTCCAATATCTTTGCCAAGAAACTCCAAATGGGGTCACAAAGAGTTGGAATGAATGAATAAGAAACTAAATGAATAAGAAACAACAAACAGCTATTAGGAAATGGATTTTCATTGTGTCTATTTCTGTTAATTATATATGCATCTTCAACATCAGACTTTGGGAGTCAATTTACCAACAGATACTCAATATCTTTATAGATATACTTACAAGTTGTTTCTTAATGAAATAAAGAATAACTTATATTAGGATACTATTCAAATCAGAACTCTGGGTCAGGTCAATATAATAAAAATCACAATAGGATTAAAGTTAATTTACAGATATAGTGCTATACCAATTAAACTATCAAAGGGATATTTTACAAAGCTAGACAAAATAATAATAAAGTTCATTTGGAGAAATAAAAGATCTAGAATATCAAGGGAAATAATAAAAAGTAGAAGAGATGAAGGGGGAATAGCACTTCCAGACCTCAAGTTATATTATAAAGCAGCAGTCATGAAAACCATTTGGAATTGGTTAAAAATTAGAAAAACAGATCAGTGGAACAGCCTACACAAAAAAGAATGAGAAATAATGGAACTCAATAACCCAGGGTTTGATAAACCTAAAATATAAATTACTTGGGGAAAATATTCCCTGTATGAGAACTACTAAAAAACAGAAAAATCTTCTGTTATAAATTAAAGATGGATATACAACTAAAAGGTCAGAAATTCTTAACATATCGAGGATACAGAGTTGACAATAAGTAAATGAATGAATAAATGAATGTAAAAGCATTTATTAAGTGCTTGCTACCTGCAAAGAAATATAGGACAAGATCGCATAATGGACAGAACTCTGTCCTGGGAGTCAGAAGGAACTGAGTTCAGATCTGACTTCAGATATTTAGTAGTTATGTGATCTTGGGCAAGTCACATAACCCTATTTTCCTCAATTCTTCATCTATAAAATTAGCTGGAGAAGGAAATGGCAAAATGTCTTTAGTAATTTGGCCAAGAAAACCCCAACTAATGTCTCAGTAGTCTCTGGAAGGGAATTGGAGAGAAGAATGTAGTAGAAAAATTAAGTGATTAACTATCAAATCACAATATCTTCACCAATAAAACCTCAGAAACAGTGTTAAAATATTTTTTAAAAATATATCAAAAGATGAGCCACTCAGGTTGGAAAAGTCTGGAGAGCTATGGTCCATGGGGTCATGAAGAATCATGCATCCCTGAATAATTGGAGAAGAACAAAAAAAAGCACAGAAAATATGAATGAATAATTTTTAATGGATTAATAGTAAAAGAGACACAAAAATTCAATGAAGAAAAAAAATCATCCTTTAAAAAGCTGGATAAGCCAAACGGAAAAAAAAAGAATTAAAAAAATTTCACTGGAGAAAAGAACTCCTTAAAAAGGAGAATTGACCAAATAGGAAAGGGGAAAAAAGAGGTACAAAAGCTTTGAAGGAAATAATTTCTTAAAAATTAGGTTTGGACATTTGGAAACTAATGTTCCCATGAGATATCAAGAAATAAAACAGCAAGACACCAACAAAACAAGGTCAAAAGAATGAAAAAATTAGAAGTGTGAAATATCTCCTTGGGGGGAGGGGGGGAGAACAAACAATTGACCTGGAAAATAGATTGAAAAAAAAAATTTAAGACTTTTTGAACTACCTAAAAGTCAAAAAAGAAAGCCCAGGCATCTTCTTTCAAGAAATTATCAAGAAAAACTTCTCCAGTATCTTAGATAAAGAAAGGATAAAAAAATTCAAAGAATCTACCAATCACCTCCTGATAGAGAACCTAAAATGAAAACTTCCAGGTTAAGGAGAAAATCTTGCAAGCAGTGTGAAAGAAACCCTTGCAGTATCATAGAACCACAGTGAGGATCACACAAAATCCAGCAATGTACACATTAAAGAAGCATAGGGCTAGGAATATGATATTCCAAAAAGCAAAGGGCTAAGTATTACAACCAAGAATAACTTACCCAATAAAACTGAATATATAATCCTTCATGGGAGAAAATGGAAATTTAAGGAACTAGAGAACTGATAAGAAGACAAAAGCTGAATAGAAAATTTGACATCCAAACAGAAGATTCAGAAAAAGCATAAAAAGGTAAAGATGAAAGAAGAATTAAAAGGAAATCAATAAAATTAAACTGACTACATTTCTATATGGGAATGATACATGTCACTAATAAGAAATTTACCTTTATTAGGTCAATCTGTGTCTATATGCATATATATAAAACTATCTATTTATGCAGATATAGAGATAAAGATGGATATAGATATAGATATACACATTTAATCAAATATTGAGATCTAACTTTCTGAATAGGGAAATAAGAGGAAAAGAACCTAAAAGATAATGGAGATGGGGAAGAGAGACATTATAAAAGTGAGTAAGGAAGGCAAAGATCAGATGCAAGACAGACTTCTGAGGAGAAATCGGAAGTGGGGCGTGGAGAGAGAGAGATGGAAGAAAATAAGGAAGGAGAATACACAGTAATCAGTAATCATGATAGTAAACATAGGTAGGATGAGCTAATCCATAAAATAATAGCTTAGAAATCAGAATCTGACAACACAATGTTTTTAACAGGCACACTTGAAACAAAATTAAAACAAAAGGCTAAGGCAGGATCTATTATGCTTCAGGTGAACTAAAAAAGGCAGGGGTAGCAAACATAAAAAGATGAAGCAAAAGCAAAAATAGACCTAATTAAAAGAGATAATCAAGGAAACTATATTTAGTTAAAAGGTATTATAGATAATGAAGTAATGTCAAAAAGTAATTACAAGTTTCTCTAATAAAGACCCTATTTTTTCAAATATATAGGGAACTACATCAGATTTATAAAAATGTGAATCATTCCTCAATTGATAAATAATTAAAGGATGTGAACAAGCAGTTTTCAGAAGAAAAATTAGAGCTATTTATAGTCATATAAAAAATGCACTAAAATACTATTGTTTAGAAAAGACAAATTAAAACAACTTTGAGGTCCAGCCTCATCAGAAATGCTAGAGGGGATGAGAGGGAAATGGGTGTGCTAATAAACTGTTGATGGACTTGTGAATTGTTCCAATCATTCTGGAAAACAATTTGGAACTATGCTTAAAGGGTTACAAAACTGTACATATCTTTTGATCCAGTAATACCAGTACTAGGTCTCTATCCCAAAGAGATCAAAGAAAAAAGAAAAGGACCTATATTACAAGAATATTTGTAGTAGCTCTTTTTGTGATGGCAAAAAAATTGTAAATTGAAGAAATGCTCATCATTTGGAGGAAGTAATGTAGCATTATTCTGCTATAAGAAATGATGAGAGGAATGATTTTTAGAAAAACATATCAAGACCTAGATAAACTGATACAAAGTAAAGTGAGAAGAACCAAAAGATCAGTGTACACAGTAAATAGCAATGTTGTGATGATCAACTGTGAAATACTTGGCTCCTTTGATCAATACAATGATCTGAGACAATTCTAAAAGACTCATGATAAAAAAAATGCTATCTAACTTCAGAGTTTATTCTTACTTATAAAATCAAAGTACAAATTGAATTATAACTTTCTTGCTTTATTTTGGTTTTTTTGTGATATAACTAATATGGAAATGTTTCTCATAATTTCACTATCATGATTTCTAAGGGCCTGGGGATAGATTTGGAACCCAAAATTTAAAATGTTTATAGCAATTAAATATTTTTTAAAAGAAATAAAAGAGAATGGAGGGAGACATGTATAATCCAAGGGGGTCAAAGACTTAAAATATAAAACAATATAAGCCAAAATATTCATAACAGCTGCTAGTCTTCCCCCACACACACACACACCAAAATTACCTGACATTTAATTTGTATAATTTTATATAAAAGTATATATGTTGGGGCAGCTAGGTGGTATAGTAGATAGAGCATCAGCTCTGAAATCAGGAGGACCTGAGTTCAAATCTGATCTTAGACACTTAAAACTTCCTAACTGTATGATGCTGGGCAAGTCACTTCACCCCAATTGCCTCAGGAAAAAAGAAATATGTAATGTGTTGCTTCCCTAAATATAATGTAAATTCTTTGAGTTTAGAACTATCCCACAATTTTTGAGGTATATTCAATCAATGATCAAATTAGCTTATGAGGGTCAAGTTTTATTGTGTAAACTTTAACATGTAAAAATTTGGATGCACATGTATCCAAATGATATTAGAAGATTAGAACTGAAATCAGAAAGACTGTGACCATTAGGTATTTCACAGAGAACATCTCAACTACCAAAGATCAGAAGATGCCCAGGAAAAGTATAATGCCAAACAAAAAGTGAAGGTATGATTGCTAGCACACAGCAAGTACTGACATTACCAGAAAGTCTTGACAAATCTACAAGAACAGAAACAGAAACTATCCTGGATGTGTACATATCCTTGCTTTACATATTCCTTATACCTGTAGTCTCATGTACTTTATAGATGGCCATACAATTTTCTAGCATGTGTCATTTTATGCACATTTCTGGCCATACATGTTACTTCCATCTGTGTCCTTACACACATTCTCTGCATGCACACCATTCCCTATGAATGGTATAGTAACCTGTGGGAAATTATTCCCCATTTGTACATGGGAGGAATTTTTGGTCACTTTATTTCCTCTGATGTTCGATTAAATATTTTGTTTTTTGAAATAACCTCTCTTCCAGCTAACTGACAGAAGTTAAACTATTAAGGAAGGGGGAAACTGGTTCATGAGCTGTGACTTTGAGTAGTTTTCCCAGAGTAGTTCAAATTTGGAGTGACTTTTTTTGAAGTCCTTTCTGAAACCTGCTCTGCTTGAAATGACTCCTTAGAGCTGTTTTTGTTCATCTCCTTGTATTTAATTATATGCCCCATTGAGCTCATGACAAAAGGGGACTGCAGCACTTGCTATTAGCAACTTAACCGGAATAAGAAGTTGGAGGACCCAGAGAGGCTGCTTCAATTCTGACAATTTTTGTCTCTTTATTTTCTTCAAAATTTCCCACATTACATTCTTGTGCTTCTTGCATCTTTTCCCTTTTGTATCAACTCTGCTCATACCTTGGTCAATAAAATTCATGTTAGTCACTTTAAGAAAAAGTTTGCATAGCATCACATGTGCCTTCTTTTTATTTTTATTTTTTTTTATTTTTTCCCCCCTGAGGTTGGGGTTAAGTGACTTGCCCAGGGTCACACAGCTAAGAAGTGAGATCAGATTTGAACTCGGGTTCTCCTGAATTCAGGGCTGGTGCTCTATCCACTGCACCACCCAGCTATCCCCCATGTGCCTTCTTAATGGAAGGTTAGAGTGGAAAGGAAGGGAGAGAATCTGAAAATTAAAGTTTTAATACAAGTATGAAAATTGTTTTACATGCAACTAGAAAAGATAAAATGTTAAATATTAGAAAAGAAAAAAAGAAATTTAGAGTTTTTTAGGGTCACACAAACCTACTATCCACTAAATAAATTGTATTTAAAAGAAAAATACAATAAAATGGAAGAAAATGCATTTTCTCATAGATACCATGATCTTCTAAATCCTTAATAGGAATTGATTTGGCAGATAACTGGGAAAGAAAAAATAGATCATACATCTACCTCTGAAATTACTTAGTCCAACTTCTCAATTTTATAGTTTGTTATTTAGTCATTTTTTCAGTTGTATCCTTTCTTTGTGATTCCATTTAGGGTTTTCTTGGCAGAAATAATAGAATGATTTACCATTTCCATTTGCAGCTCATTTTACAGATGAGGAAGCTGAACTAAACAGGTTACACACCTAGTTTCTGAGGTCAGATTTGAACTCAGAATAAATAAATAAGTGTTCCTGACTTCAGAACTGGGGTTCTGTACACTCAACTAGCAGTCTCCTTTTTCAGTTAGTTTATAAAAATAGCGTAAAGTAATCAGCCTGAGGGTAAAAGGCAATAACTCAGAAGTAAGATTTGAACCCATATTCTGTTCAGTCAGTGGTCTTTATACTCCACTGTCAAGTTGGGAATCAGGGGCTATAGAGATAGATAAGAAAAGGAGCAGAAAGGAGACCAAAAGGCAGGTTCAATAACTGCCTCACCACTTTGCCTGGGGTCAGTTTAACCCCAAGGACCTTGATTTCTGCATAGTCAAATTGGAAACATAACTGAATTTACCTAATTCACAATTATTTTGTGTAGGATTTGGGACTTATAATTAACTTTCCAAACAAAAGCTTCCTATGAGATAAAGGTTTTGCCATTATTTGCTAAGAATTTGGAGAATGACAGCTGAGCATGTAAAATAGCATATGATTCAGATTCTTAACACTCAATTTTGAAACTCTACTAACTCATCAATAGCTTTCATTCTAGTACATCTAGGGTGAAGGTGTGGATCTGTTGCTGACATCAGTAAAAGGTATTGGTTTGCACATATTTGGAGTTTCTGTTTAAATCCCCCCCACATACACACACACCCCTTTTCCTATTCATTAAACAGCCTCCAGATGTATTAACTACAGCCTACACCCTACAGCTCCTTCCACAGGCACATAAAAAATTTCTCTTTGCAGATCTCAGTGAAGATGAAAGAGAAGAGAAGGAGGCACACCTGGAATGGAGAAGGCTAATTTTCATGACTTTTACGGACATTTGACTGATTGGTCACAAGGAAGGAAAATTATCAGATGCATTTTTGGCACTTTGGTGTGTGTGTGTGTGTGTGTGTGTGTGTGTGTGTGTGTGTATGTGTATGAATGCGTCTGTATGTCTGTGTCTGTGTCTATCTGATGGTTGTTTTGACATCTGTCCTTTTATTTCAAAAGCATAAACTTTCCCATGTATTATACTATGGCTTTATTCATATTGCTGTCCCTATGACCCTGCCTTGTGAATAGGGCTCAGTTAAAAGAGCAATTCCTCCAACTTTCAAGGAATTTTGCACAAGCTCTAACACATATCTCTTTCCCTTGAAACTTTCCCTCTCCACCCTTCCCAAAACACCTTGAGAAGGTGTTATATTTAAAGCCTAGCTGGGAATATTACTTACTTCTGTTACTTGGCCTTCATAATCAAAGGAATATCCACTGTTCTGGAACTGGAGTGTGCCTTTAAAGGACTTTAATGTTTTGCTTCTAAGCCCATCTGTAATTCAGATTTTTTTCAGCCCTTCTTATTCCTCCAACTTCTCCTCCAGCTTGGGTTCTAAGACACAGATTTGTGACATTGTTCACCTGTCACTGACTCATGTCTGTAACTCTCCACATTCCTTCCACAGAATCATGGAATTATGAAAGAAAAGGAGCATTATTTCAGTTTCCTTTTTGTTTTTGCTTAATTAGTAACCATTTGTTGATTACCAATTTGATGAAAAGCACTGTGGTAGGTATAATGAGGGAAACACAGATGTATAAACCAAGGTCTGGGTCCTCAAAAAGAACAGAGTTGGGGGAAGGATTAGAGAAGTGTGAACATTAACAATACAAGACCAAATGAACAGAACAGACAGACCAAAGAAGTTTAATGGAGGGTAAACAAGAAAGTTTTAGACAAAGTGTAAGTTAAGCCGAGCTTAGAAGAAAGGATAGTGTTTTGTGGGCAGAGAACAGAAAGTCATAATAGAGAGAGTACTGGTGTAGTTTCTCCCTTCTTTCCAAAGGTAAGGGATCTTGAGTGTGGAAAACAATGGGTGATATTAATCACGGGGTTCATTAGTTTAACAAAAATTGTTTTCCTCACTTTTTTTTTATTCTTTGTTGCATTAGATGGCTCTTCAGGAGGGAAACAGAGAATTGAAGTTGATATAAAAATGAACACTTTCAATAATTCTTTAAAATAACTTTAAAATTATTAAATTTAAAAAATAAAGTTCTAGTCATGGCTATATGATTTGATCAAATGAAATGGTTTTATAGTCAATGCATAGAGGGTCCCAGACCTCAAATAATTTATACTTTATGATGCAATTTTCCATTTACAGAAGTAGCCACATACATACAGCATCCAAATTTTGGTTTGTGAGTGGCCTACTGATAACATAAACCTTCTTCCTGAATCCCAGCGAAAGACATTTCCTCCCTAAAGAGGAAGACATTCATTTAAAATGTTAATAATGCAGATAAGCTATCATCCTTGGGCATTGTCACATGTCTGTCATGAGGAAGTATCATAATGCATAATGGTGACTAATAAGAAATCTTGAAAAAAGAGAGTAAAAGAATGCAACACTGTCTTCAGCATAATCTGTAGGAGAGGATCATAGTATTGGATCATATAATCAGAAGTCAGAAGGAAGTTTAGAAATCATCCAGTCAATGGAGCTATTAATTTTTTTTTTTGTCATTACTGCTTTGCCAATCTAGAGAGGTCTGTTAATCCATTTTCAAGATAAGCTTAAAATGTATAAAATAAAATACATGGGATTGTTAAAAAAAAAAAAAAAGAAAAAAAGAAAAGAAATTATTTTGCAATAGGAAGGAAGGAAGGAAAGGAGGAAAAGTCTTTATTAATCTTTTAATGTGTAAAACATTGGTCTAAAAGCTAGGAATATGAATAGAAAAGCAAAACTCCAAACCCAGTGTTCATCCCACTAAACTACAGTTTACAAATCTATTGAAACAATGCCCTCCAATTTTATCTCTCCAGGGGAGATGTTAGTATTAAACAATCTGCCCCAGATATATAGAGGAAGCTACAGAAGTCAACTTTGGGCTCTCAAACTTTTACCACTCAGCTGTTAGAAACAGCCTTTGGAGTCTTTAAATAACAAGGACCAAACTGCAGCAGAGGACAAAGACTAAAGTTAAAGCAAGAAATGGAGAACAGTCCCAAATTTTAGCTGCTGCCATATCCGGGAACCATAGGAGTTGGTGCTTCAGGTGTAGTGGACAGGGCCATCAGGCTCGAAACTGTCCTTTGAGGAAACCCCACAGTCCTTGCCCTGAGTGCAATCAGGAGGGACACTGGAGGACAGACTGCCCACAGGGGATAAGCTGCCCCCCCAAGTGTCCTGCCTTGCAGCAGGAGTTTGGGACTTGGCCAAGATCCCCCTTACTCCACAAAGACAACCAAAGACCCAGATGTGGCATCCTCAGATGTGGCCAGTAAGACCATTGAATTTCTTTTTTGATGCAGGGACTTTTTTTCTGTCTTGCTCTGGCATTCTGGTCTCCTTCAACCCTTCCCCCCATAGATCAGGGGGACACAGTTTACATCAACTAGATGACATATACATCTTGAACAATTTGGCAAATACAATTTAAACTGTCCAAAACATGGTACCTCATGAGCTAATGAGTTCTCCATCAGCAAAGCCTTCCTGCAGAAGACAAGCAACTTCTTGGGGATTTTGTTGAAATTAGACAAGATAGTCTCTGGGGTCCCTTTGTATTTTGGACATCTGTAAGTATAGGATTCTAAATTTCTTATTGATAATTAATAAGTTGTTCCAATATATTAGTCATTCTCCTCAGTATTTACTTACTTTGAATAAAGTCCTCTTATCATTTTGGTTCTAGGTGTGAATGCCTGACTATTAAATGTTTAACAATTAACTCTCCAAGGAAAAAATGTATACACAATGTACTTTTAAGTTTAATCTGCATTGTTAATATTTTCTCCATCACTTTTTAAAATCTAGACAATCAATAAACCAAGCTCAGATTTCTAGCATTTACCAATTTCCAAGATGTAAATGTTCACATTGAAAATTTAACAATCAGCTCTTGGCAGCTGTTCAAGCTGGTTTCAACACACTTCTGCTTCTAAGGAATTTCAAAGAGTGACAAAGCTTCAAATTGAGTCAATCTAACTATGAGTATTTTGATACTGATTTACTGTAAATCAAGTCAAATCAACAAGCGTTTACTCAATGATTGCTATTATACTAAACACTGGTAAAACAAAGAAAAGGAAGGGGGGAAAGAAAGAAACAGCAAACAACAGTTTCTGATGACAAGGATCCTTTTTCTTTTTCTCTGTGTCTCTTGGTCTCTCTTAAAGGATCACACAGGGAAGACAACATACAAATAATTGCATATAAACAATGTACATACAGGAGAAATTGCAAATAAGTACAAAGGGAAGATATTAAGGTTAAAGGGAACTAGAAAAAGATATGTAAGAAAAAAGATAGAGGATATGTTTGCATTCTACCTAACTTCTAACTTTCTGCTACCCACTTTGCCCTAGTATATGAAAGTGACCAATAGTGTGCTTAGATGACTGCCCCTCAGGACACTAGTTTACTCCAGGATGCCAAATGGAATAGCATGACCTGAAGATGTTAAGGGCAACTATAGAATTTTATACTGCAGTTCACAAAAGGAGCTAGAGCCTTTTAAAAATGACTCCAATTTTAAACAGACAAGGTCAAATGCAAGGTTCTATAAATCTATTCTTGTGATATTCACTATCTGTATGTCTCACCTTCTCTGGAATTAAGGGCTTAATTTTATGTGTCTTTGTAATACCCAAAGACTGATCCAGCCCTGGATGAAATGATGCAATTGAATTCTCAAACATAAAAAACTGAACCGCCAAATAATATATTCATAATGAATGTTTGTCTGTCTCTCTGTCTCTCCTCTTCTTCCTCTCTCTTTTTCTTTCTTTTTCTCCTCTCTCTCTTCCTCTCTCTCTTTCTCCCTGTCTTTCTATATCTTTGTCTTTTTTATTTGTCCCTCTTACTCCTTTTTCCTCTGTTTCTCTCTCTCTCTTTCCCTCCTTCCATTTGTTTCTGCCTCTGTCTCTGTCTCCCTGTGTCTCTCTCTGTCTCTCCACAACCCCTCTCTGTTTCAATGTGTGTATATATATATATATATATATATATATATATATATATATATATATATATATATATATATATATGTCTGTTTGTATATCTGTGTGTGTGTTTCTCTCTGTCTTTCTCTGTTTCTGTGGGCTCTCTCTCTCTCTCTCTCTCTCTCTCTCTCTCTCTCTCTCTCTCTCTCTCTCTCTCTCTCTCGCTTTCTTGACTTGCCCAGGATCAATCACACAACTAGTAAGTGTCTGAGGTCAGATTTTAACTCAGGCTTCTTTACTCAGGGTCAGTGCTTCATTTTCCCTACTTTCCCAAAACAATTTTCTTAAACTCCAAAGAATCATAGGAATTGCTAATTAACATTGATGGAGCATCTTATCAGGAAGGGTACAATACCAATAATGTCAGGTTTGAACCAAAAAAGAAAAACAACTGGAAAAAGATAGCATTATTAAAATGAGAAGCTGATGTGATTTTGCCAAATAAAATGAGAATAATCATATGCTTATTTCCCAGTGTTGTCAGGATAAACCAAGATAATATATGTAGTCTTTTGCAACTCTTAAAGAACTGTATAAATATTAGCTATCATTATGATTTTGATAATGATTGACTAAACTTGTAGTAGACCCGAGTATTATATGAACAGGGATAAAAGAACTTTTCTTTTTCTTTTTGCTAGGCAATTGAAGTTAAGTGGCTTGCCCAGAGTCACACAGCTAAATGTTAAATGTCTGAAGTTTTGAACTCAGTTCCTCCTGACTTCAGGGCTGCTACTATATCCACTGCCCCCATCTAGCTTACTCCAAGAAATTTTCAAAGTACAAAGAGTTCATCAGAGTCTGATGGGTAAATAAATAAAAACTGGAATTTTCGAGGATATCTCAGCAACTCAAAACTTTAAAATTCCTGCTCAAATGAATATTATAAAGAGACATAAGATTCTGTTTGTTTTGGGAGTAGATGCCAAAGGGAGTAAAAAATTGTAAGTTTTTATTCTTTTTATTTTCATTAACAGAAGAGGAACATAAATGTAAAATTCTAAGAACCCACCCTTTCTGCTAGAAACATTGGCCTAGAAAATTGCCAAAACATCAACTTTTCTCCAACACACACACACACACACACACACACACACACACACACACACACACACACACACAAATATTCTAAAGCCCCAAATTCTTGTTTCAGTCCAATACAAAATACAAATAATTAACAGCTCATACTTAGGTATCACTTGAAGGCTTGCTAAGTAGTTTATATTGATTATCTCATATGATTCCTTTGAAGTCAGTCATTTTACAGATGAGAAAACTGAGTGCAAATAGTAACTTGCCTGGGGTCTTACAGCTAGTCAGTATTTTGAGGTAAGATTCCAACTCACATGATTCTGACTGCAAGATCAGCTCTATCTACCTTACAGAGCACATCATATTAACTTACTGCTTTTAAAGCTTCACTCATCAGTTTCATGTCTTATCAAAACAAAACACTTGTCCCTGCCCAATACAAGGGCATATATTAGAATGTAATTATTCCTTATGTAAGCTATCAAAGGCAGGGATCTATCTTGATTTTGTATTTCTATGTTCAATTCTTAGCATAGTGCTTGTATATTTAAATGATGATGTTTCTATTTATTTATTCTTCCATCAGTGCCTCACCTCTCGAGTAACTCATTAGCACACTAACCTTGTGCAATCTCTACAAAAGTTTACAACTTCATAGAAATGTTTTAGAGTTGTGTGATGAAGGAGTGGAGGGGGGAACTATCCTGAATTTTTAAAATTTATTATAGTTCAAAAAAAGACTGCTGATGCTGTTGCTAGCATTAATATGCTTAATCTTCCAGGAAGAATGCCTTCATTTAGATTAAATTCAAACAAAGAATTTTACAAATATTATTTCTTTTGATCTCTATAATCCTGAGAGGTAAGCAGTACTATTACCACTTGAAAGAACTGAAAACTGAGCCAGATAGAAATTAAGTGACTAATGTGTTTTTTTTTCATCTAAAAAAACTAAAAAATTTTAGTTATTATTACATGCCTAAAAACATTTTATAATTTCACCTCATAAGGAGAGTCATGTGACTAGGAAACTCAGCATAGTAGTAACACATAATACCTTAATACATGTTTATTGATTGCCTAATGAAAGTGCTATTTTGTTTTTTTTTTAATTAATTTATTTATTTAGTTAATTAATTTTGCAAAGAATTTTATGGAAATCTTTAAGAAACTTTATTTCAATTGCCCTAAAAATAGTGCTTGAGGAAATCCATTTTAATTACAACAAGAGAATTGGATGAGACATAAGGAAGACCTTAGCTGTATTGATTAGGAGCTTCTGGAACCAAGTTATGAAAGGAGGTAAGCTTTTAGGATTACAAGGTGAGAACTCAGGTTGTCTGGACAGTTCTCTGGCTCAGAATTCACACCTTTGGTTCAGGCCTTTGAAGGGAGTTTACACCTTTGATCTTCTGAGGTAGAGTTTACATGTTTAAAAAGTTTGCACCTTTAAGAAGCCTGAGTTAAAGAAGCCTTTAAGCCCCTGAGTTCTCACATGCCCCTTAAAAGGAGCAAGTTCATTGGTTGAAGTATTTCCCCAGGCCTGGTTGAGTTCTCACTACAATCTCTGCAAGGATAAAAGAAGACAACATTGGGCAGGGAGAAGGAGTCTACTCTAGGTCAGAGTTGGGACGGCTCTCTACAGGAAGAAGAGTTTGGCCGGGAGATTGAGTTGAGACAGCAGATCTCCTCCCAGAGAGTGATCGGCAGTTTCTGGAGACAACAGAACATTACAATTTGGCGCCCATGCTTCTGGGTGGTCCAGGGTTCAAGTCCTGTTCCAGTGCCAAAATGCAAAGGTCCGGGTTAGCTCTTCTGAAGGGCTCAGAATAAGTCCTTGTAGGATAAACAAAAGTTCTTGCCCCACATTGTGGAGCCAAATTGTGATGTTCTGTTGTCTCCAGAAACTGCTGATCACTCTCTGGGAGGAGATCTGCTGTCTCAACTCAATCTCCCAGCCAGACTCTTCTTCCTGTAGAGAGCAGTCCCAACTCTGACCTAGAGTAGAGTAGACTCCTCCAGACCCAATGTTGCTCTCCTTTTATCCTCCCAGAGAATGGGCATGTGAGAACTCAACCGGGCCTGGGGAAATACTTCAACCAATGAACTTCTTCATCTTAAAGGTGCAAACTTCTTTTAAACATGTAAACTACACCTCAGAATTTCAAAGGTATAAACTCCCTCTAAAGGCCTGAACCAAAGGTGTGAACTCCAAGCCACAGAACTGTCCAGACAACCTGAGTTCTCACCTTTTAATCCCAATCATCAGAGAACTGTCCAGACAACCTGAGTTCTCACCTAACATCAGAGAACTGTCCAGACAATCTGAGTTCTCACCTTGTAATCCTAACAGTAAATTACAATCCCTTTGGGGGGGTGGGGGGATTCTTTTTAACAGTAGGGCAAGTGACAATCCATCTGGGATGATTTAGGCACAGCCCTGCCTGGAGGCTGAACTAAATGATCTTTTGAAGTCCTTCCCATCACTCTGGGAATATTTGACAGAAGTTTGGGTGTGGGGGAATGGTGGAGAGGGAGGAGGAGGAAGGGTCTTGCCGCTTCCTGGAAAGAACAAAACCAAGTAAATCATGCTCTGGAGCTTCAGAACATTATACATCAAATGGGCACTTAATGGGAAATGCTGCTGATATTGATGAAAGAGGATTTTTTGGAATCAGACCCTCTGTTTGTTTGTCATTGTCCCTTCATGACTAATTTGAGACTCAGAAATTCAACAATTGACTTTTCTGGTCTTTGGAGAATGTCAGAGACATGAGACCTTTTCAATTTCAGAAAAAGCTGTCTAAAACAAACAATGAGTACCCAGAAACATGATAATAGTATAATACAATAATGCTCTCCTTTTGTGGTTGGAAAAGCTATACAGTTTTTTAAAATTTCTCCTTCCCATTGTCCCTCCCCAAAAGGACAATAAAATAAAAATTCCTCACAATAAATACAAATAATTGAGCACAGCTAATTCCCACATTGGCTATATCCAGATATGCGTGTATCCTAGATTTGAATTCCATCACCTCTCTGACAGGACATTGGTGCCATAATTTATCTGCAATTCTCTGGATCCATGATTTATAATTGCATCAATCATAGTTCTAAAGTCTTTCCTCTTATCCATTTGTTCTAAAAGAAATCTAGCTCTCCCATAATGAAAATACATGTCTGCTAATCCTTTCTACTGATGGTCCTTCCTTTTTCTCATTCCCCTCTAACTTACAGAGCCAAAGGGAGGGATAGAGATACATAATTGCTCCCTGCTTTACACACTCTTCTTCTATTACCTTGTCTCAATCATTTTTCCTCATTTAAGGTCCATGAAATCCATTCATTCTACTCTTCCTTCATCTTGGTTAATAAAGAGTTTAAAAAGCAAGATAGAGAGAAGAGAAAAACTGCAATTTTTAAAAGCTTATATGATCTTTATAATAACCATTTAAGGGTTGCCATATTACAGATGAGGAAATTAAGACTCAGAACGTAACTTGTCCAGGGTCTCACAGCTACTCAGTGTCTTGAGGCAGGATTCAACCCACATTTTCCTGATTCCTGGGTCAACTCTCTGTATACACAGAACATATCATGTTAACTGACTTTTCTATAACTTCACTTAATGACACTGTGTGTTACCAAAATAAATTTGTCTCTGGCCATCATGATCCTGTATATGTTGTCTCTTCTTAATAGAATGTAAGCTCCTTGAAGGTAAGGGCAATCTTGCTTTTGTATTTCTAAGTCCAGTGCTTAGCATAATACTTGCACATAAGTGATTAATAAACGTGTTTGTTTCCATTCATTTATTCCACTATTCGAAATGAACTTATTAGAATATTGACCTAGCCTCTACTAGGAGAGCATCCTGGCTACCCTTATTGAATTTGAGATCCTACACCTATATGAACTCCAGGATATTTAGAAAAAAAGTAGACTTCCAGAAACAGTATAATATGATGGATTTCAGAGGGTTGGATTTTGAGTCAGGAAGATCAGCTAGTTAGACATTTACAAGCTAGCTAAGTAATTTAGTTTCTCTATATCTCAATTTCTTACATTGTAAAAAAAAATTTTCTACATTGTAAAAAATTAGCTATCATTGATATAGAGCTTACTATGTACTAGACACTATGTTAAGCACTCAACAGTTACTATCTTATTTGATCCTCATGATAGTCCTACATATTAGATACTATTATTATAGTACCCCAAATGAGAAAATTGAAGCAAACAGATTTAAATGACTTGACCACAGTCATAATGGCTACAAAGTATCTGAGATCAGATTTGAAGATCTCTTCCGACTCTAGACTTCATACTCTATCTGTTGTATCATATACCATCTCACCAAAAACAAAAAAGTTTTTTTTTTTTTTTACTTTGCTGATAATGGTACTTGAGATTGGTTTATCTGGACAAATATGTTTATCTTTATACATGCATGTATATATACATATGTATACCATATAAGTATATGTATTATGTGTGAAAGTATTGTATATTTGCATGTCTATATACATATTTTGTTGTTGTTCAGTCATTTCAGTCTGACCCTACTGAGGATTTTATTAGCAAAGATACCAGAATGGTTTGTCATTTCTTTCTCTAGGAAGCATGCAGGGTTAAGTATTTTATTCAGAGTCACCTGGCTAGTAAGAATCCAAAGCCAAATTTGAACTCAAAATCATGAATCTTTCTGATTTTAGGCCCAGCATCCTATCCACATATTTCTTTTTACACATGTATATAGCTTGCCTAAATTTAGTAAAATATTCAACAAAGTCCTCATGTCCTTGTCTATTCACATAATAATCACATCTAGCACATTCTATGTGGTTAATTTCTGTTGACTGATAGGAAAAGATGGATGTCTAGATAGATGTATGTGGTCAATAATGATCAAGTTTATAGATAGTTATCAAGTCAATAGGCATTTATTGAACACTTAGTATGTGCCAGGCACAAGCGGTACAATGAATAGAGCACTGATCCTAGAGTTAGGAAGATCTGAATTTAAATCTAAGTTCAGACACTTACTAGCAGTGTGACCCCATGAAAGTCACTTAACCCTTATTTGCACAGTTCCTCATCTGTAAAATAGGGACATCCTAGAGAAGCAAATAGCAAACCACTCTAATGTCTTTGCCAAAAAACTCTATGAACACAATCCATGAGTTCACAAAAAGTATTACATAACTGAATGACTAATCACAGTGTTAAAGGAACTGAACTAAAAGCTGGGAAAATAAATTCAAATAGAAAGAAAGTCAATCCCTTTCCTTGGGAAACCTATATTCTAACAGGAGATTACATGTAATATTATTTGGAAGTGAGTTAGGGAGAATAATGAAAATCCAGAGGCATAGTTAAGAGTTCAGTCTAAAGAGCAATGAAGACAAGACTGACCTGAACAACCTCCTTTAAAATAGGAATTCTGGGAGGAAGCAACCAATCATAGGGAAAGGTCAAAAGGGGATTGTAGCAAATAAAAGTTGAAATGATTGAGAAAACAAAAAATTCAAGCTTTCAAAGCTTTTCAATTTATTAAGAAATGCATGCCAATTGCCTAATAAATTAGGACCTGGCCCTCTCAGCTTTGGCATTGGACCCCAAATAAAGAGGGAAATGCATATTTATACATTCAAAACAAATGATCACATAAGACCAATTCATTTTTTAAAAAATTAACCAGGGCACAAAATTGGATGATCTGATTTCTAATTGGAAAAAACTTTAGAGTATTCCAAGCTGGGAGAGGAAGAATGAACAGGTATAATTCCCTGAATCCAGAAAAAAAAATCCCCCTCCCCCAAATGTCTATAAACAATGAAAGGAAGATGGAAACTAACTAGTTGATTGAGATGTACAATTGTGAAAAGAGTCCTTGAATCAATCTTTGGATCTGACTGGGTTTATGTTTAGCACAACACAGATCCTGAGTTAAGGATCTCCAAGTCACAGTTGAGATGATCCAGCTTCCTAGCATGTAGGAGTAGATTCAAACAGGGGCACAGAGTTCCCTCACAACTCCCATAATTGAACAAATTTTTCTTATAAGACAGAAATTTAACTAGCCCCATAATTGAATAGGAGTTTAAGTGAACTAGTTCCAGAATTCAATTCCCACTACTACATGCTTGTTTCCCTCATTTTCCTCAGTATTCTAAATATATTTAGTACCCTAATAGCATTTTAAATGGATGAAGTCTAGGGATGCAAGGAGCTTCCATAGTGGAGAGATTTTTGTAGCAATGTATAAAAAAAAAAATTGGGAGGAGAGTCAGTAATATAGCCAGAAAGAAATAAATGTTCTATGTTTATCTATCAGAGTGGGTGAGACCTGGAGTCAGAAAGATTCATCTTCCTGAATTCAAATTTGGGTTCAAACCCTTATAGATATGCGAACACAAGCCAGTATCTTAAAACTATTTGCCTCAGTTTTCTCATCTGTAAAATGAGCTGGAAAAGAAAATGGCAAATCATTCCAGTACTTTTGTTAAGAAAAGCCCAAATGAATTTACAAAGAGTTGGACATGACTAGAAAAATTATTGAATAACAACATAACTACACAATGACCTAACTACTAGGGAACATCCATCATTCTCTTCTTTTCTATACTCAACTCCTGACTTCAGCATGAGTGAGAGATAGCCAAGATAGTTCAGTCCTTAAGCCAGGTCTAACTGGAAGAAAAGTTGGCTTGTTCTTACAGTCTGGTGGCTGCTGAACAAAGTTCCACAGAGAATCCAGAAGTGTTGAAAATATTACTCTGACAGCATTAAAATAATTACACTTTCCATATCACAATTTTCCCCGTTCTGGTTTTAATATATCACAGATCAGCATAAGAAATTAAATGGGAATTTGAGGGGAGTTGTTTGAAAGCTATAGGCAACATACAAAGGTCAGCAGATTTCACAAAAAAGTTTAGAAACTCAGAAATGCATAAAGCATATGTAGAACATTTTATAATATAAACCCAAATTTTACAATAGGATACTGTAAACACTCCATAAAAGAAAAAGGAAAAAAAATTCAGACCTTCTCTTAGAAGGGCCAAAAAGTTTTGTGCAGATTTTCCAGATCACAAGGATGTCACTCTCCTAATCCCAACAATGTGGAAGGGATGAGTGTACCTGATTCCTTAGCAATTTTTCTCATACTGATATTGGGATTAAATGGTTCAAGCCCCTTAAATTCAGCACATCAAGTCAAGGGAAACCCAAGCAGGAAAGCCTCTTTTGCCCTGTTCTATTATTTCATATCATACAATTTCATACCCTCTGGGCTCCAGGTAAAGTGGATGGCCCCCAGCACATTTTTTGCTCTCTTGATTCAGGGCCAACTCTCAGGTTCAGAATATACCTGCAATAATATTTTCCCCATTCTTTTTGATTGTTGAATTATAACCTATGCTTAAAAATCTAATTTAATGTCCTTTCTTTCAAGAAGCTTTCCCTGATCTCCCTCATCCCCATTCTTGACAACAAAGTGTCTCTCCTTATTTTGCAATCTTGAGCATCATACATCATCTTCATTTTTGTCTTATCTCTATACTAGGTGAAAATCCACATGAGGGAACTAGTACCCAGTTTAGTGCTTTACATAAATTAGCTTCTTTAAAAATAGTTATTTTACTGAATATCTAGCTAGCTATCTACCCCAATTGTCTCACTTTATAGCTGAGGGAACTAAAGTTAAGTGATTAGTTGAAGAGCATGCTAAAAGTAGGTATCAGAGTCAATGATATTATCCAAGTCTCCTGGTCAATTCAATTCAAGTTCTTTCAGATTCAGCCAACTTGCTTACTACTCCCCTGATAGCTTTGGTCCAAACAACATTTTTTTAAAAATTGATAACATTTTAAAAATTATTTTTATTGTCAATTCCAAATCCTCTCCCTCTCTCTATTTCCTTTCCAATCCATTGAGAAGACAAGAAATTTAAAACCCGTTATATATAAAATAAAACAAAACATATTTCTACTTTAGCCATTTTATGAAAAAAAAAGAAAAGAAAGAAAAAAGAAAGTGAAAAATATGCTTCAATTTGCAGAGTTCAGCATCTCTCTGGATATAAATAACATTTTACATCATGAATCCTTTGGAATTGTTATGAATTTTTGCATTGTTCAGAGTGGCAAAGTCTTTCAAAATTTAACATCCTTGCAATATTACTGTACAATATTCTCTAGTTCTGAGCAATTGCAGCACTCATTCAGGCCCTCTTACTTTGACCCTTGCAGCCTTAATTTGGTTCCTATCATTAAATCCAAAATCATATGTGGAAACTGTATTTATGTGAATAGAATCACAAAGATAGGCCAGAGTTAAACAACCTCTTTTAAGTCTTATGAGTAACCTGCAAAAATGGTGTCTATGAACTCTAGACTCTGGTCATTTGCATGTTTTTCTCCTATAATTCACTTTGATTTCTTTCCCTCCCCAGTCAACCAATCCATTTTGAAGTTTTTTGCTTTTTTTTTCAAGCCACAGTAAAATAGGTTCATGTAATATTTGAGAGTAAGGAAAGAAACAAAGGGAGGAATATAAAAAAAAAGTTTTTAATAGAATTTTGCTTTGTTTTGAAAAAGCCCTGCTCAGTGTCAGAGATTCTGGGTTCATAGCTCACTTCTGACATGTATTACCTATGGAATATTAATCAAATCACTTTATTTAAATGTATCTCAGTTTTCTCATGTATAAAATGATGGAATTTGTCTAGATGGTCTCTGAAGTCCTTTCCAGCTCTGAATCTATGATTCTGTACTATATACATTTTCTTAAAGTATGAGGGGAACATGTTGCTAAGTAGAAACTAGATAATTTCCAAAGGAGCTAGAGACATAAACTATATAGTTCCTTTAAAAGACCATATTTTATAACTGTTTGGACATGTATACATATATTGTATTTAATTTATGTTTTAACATATATAACATATATTTGTCAACCTGCCATCTGGGGGAGGAGAGTGGGGGGAAGGAGGGGAAAAATTGGAACAAAAGGCTTGGCAATTGTCAGTGCTGTAGAATTACCCATGCATATATCTTGTAAACAAAAAGCTATAACAAACAGAAAGAAAGAAAGAAAAAAGGGAAAAAAGACCATATTTTATTGCCTTGTACTTGAGATGTTTATGTGCTGAATAAAGAAGACAATATAGTACATGTTTTATTTCCCACATCTTTGCATAGGGTAATTGGCAGTTGAATGAGCAAGTAATATTCAGTGTTTCATGTGATTGGTCTGTATTGGCAATAACTTCAGGATGGGAGTAGGGTGAGGAGGAACAAGAGAAAAAGCTGAAAGGAGACAGAAAATAGAATAGAGAGAAATACAATTAACTATAGTAGTTGTAAAAAGAATTTTGTAGCAAGTTTCTATGATGAAGGCCTCATTTCCCAAATATGTAGAGGATTGAGTCAAAAAGAAAAAAAATTCCCAAAAGATAAATGATCCAAAGATATGAACAGTTTTGAGATGACTATTTATAGCTATATTGAAAAAAAAAAATGTTCTAAATCACTATTGATAGGGGAAATGCAAATTCACACAAATCTGTGGTAGTGCCTCATACCTATTAGATTGGCTAATGAGTTAAAAAAAAAAAAAAGAAAATGATAAATGTTGGAAGGAATGTGGGGAAAATGAAATAGTAATGCATTGTTGGTGAAATTGTGAACTGATTCAACCATTCTGAAAAACAATTTGGAAATATGTCCAAAGAGCTATAAAATCATACATACTCTTTGAGCCAAGAATACCACTACTAGACATATATCCCAAAATAAATTTAAATGGAAAGGGAAAGGAGATATATATATATATATATGTATATATATATATATATATATATATATATATAGAGAGAGAGAGAGAGAGAGAGAGAGAGAGAGAGAGAGAGAGAGAGAAGGAGAGAGAGATGAGAGAGAGAGAGAGCAGCTTTTCTCAGGGCAAAGAATTGCAAAGTGAGGAATTGGAAAATGGCTGAATAAATTGTGGTATATGAGTATAATGGAATACCATTGTTCTATAAGAAAAGATGAGCAGCATGCTCTCAGAAATACCTGGGAAGTTCTTCATGAGCTCATGCAAAATGCAAAATACTGTATACAAAGTAAAGCAAATAGCAATGTTGTCAGATAATTGGCAATATATGACTGCTGTTCTCGGCCATACAATGATCCAAGACTATTCTGAAGAAAAATGCTATCCAAATCCAGAGAAAGAACTGATTACATCTGAATACAGGTTGGAAGATACTTTTTTAACTTTATTTTTCTTGAGGATTTTTTTTGGGAGGGAGATCTATATTTTATTTTGCAGCATGACTTTTACAGAAATGTTTTGCATAACTTTATTATGTAGCTTCTCAATGAGGAGAGGAAAAAGGAAGAGAATCTAGAACTCAAAGTTTTAAAAACAAATGTTAAAAATTGTTTTACATGTAATGGGGAAAAATAAAATATAAAATAATTATTTATACTGAGCCACCAAAAGAAAAGGGGGGGAGAAGGAAAGAAAGACATGTAAGGATTAAGTTTCCATATGTGTAACCAGTCATAACAGATGGTCTCCACCAAGGAAAGCTTTACACTTTTTGGTGATCTCCAGATGGACAAATAAAGTCAATTTTTGTTTTTATTTCAAGTCTTCTTGACTTTAAAACTAGTCCTTTACCCACTCTGCAGCTTTGAATCTCAAAGATATTAATTAGATTTTACAAATAGGGAAACTGAGGATCAGAGATATTAAGTAACTATCCGAAGGTCAATAGAGTTAATACATGGAAGAATGAATGAATGAAAAGAAAAATCAGGAATCAAACTCAAGTCTAATGATCTCAGATAAAATTCTCCTTCCTTTCTTCCATCTTTCTTTCCTTTCTTTCTTCCTTCCATCCTTTCTTTCTTTCTTCCTTCTCTCCTTCTTCCTTCCCTCCTTCCCTCCCTCTTTTTTCTTTCCCTCCTACTCTTGAGACAGCTATTATTAGAAATATGTCTGTATGTGTATATATACATATATATGCATTTATATGTATATGTAAAACCATTCTATACATACTTCTCTTTGTCAATTCTTTCTCTGATGACATCCTGCTGCCTTTCCAATATCCAGATTTTCATAATCAAATGGGATTCTGAACATTTCTTTTAGCAATAAAATTAATTTCTTTTCCTTATACTTCTGACTAATAACAATATTTCTTTTTCCCCTTTTGTCTGCCAGATAATACATTATTACTCCTAAAATGTTTTCCTTTTTATTTAACTATGCTAGAAAATGGACTTATGGACTACTGTATCTAACTGATTGTCTTTATATCATCTTTTCTATTCTGTTTTCCCACCCCTTATAGTCTTTCCAATATCCAGCCCCTGCATTATATGCTGTGTGAACACACACAGAAAACTGTGTGAGTGAGCACATGTGCGCAAAGAGTAAAGACCAACATTCCAACAAGAGTCAATGCAAATCTGATTACAGAGAATTATAATATAACTGGGTTTGGGATTTCATGATCATAGAATATGAGTTGGAAGCGCTCTCAGCAGCCAAGGGTTCTAACCCATGCACAAAAAGTATCACCACAATAACATACATGAAAAGTAGTCATCCAACCTCTAATTGAAGATTTCCAAGGAGAGAGAACTCATCACCTCTCTAGGCAGCTCCTAAATATATTTGCATTGAAAACTCTGGCATTTCATACCAAGAAACCAAGCCAAGATATTTTTATCTGGAAACATCTTTGATCTTGATATAGAAATGGCCCTGGGGCTTAGTGGAACATAAGTTCTGGTAGATCTTACCAAGATAAAGTCTTTGCAGACATAAAAGATAAAGTCTTTGCAGACATAAAAGCTTGGCAGTGAACTGTGGATCTATTTTCCAAGGACAAGCCTAGTTAAGTTTCCAGAATCTATTTATTAAAATGTTACTACCAGATTAATTTTTGGCCATAACAATTCAAAAAAAAAAAAAATTGCCCTATCCAGGAATCAACAGACTGCAATTAGTTTAGAGGAAGAAGTATCCATATTGCTACAACCTCCGATTAGAATAATAGATTTAGAGTCAGGAAGAAATCTTAGAGGCCCTCTAATTCAAACCTCTAACTTTATAGATGAGGAAACTGAGTCCCAGAAAAGTTAAGAGGTTTGCACTGGCAATAAATAGAAGAGTTAAGATTTGAATTCAAGTCCCATGACTACAAATTCAACACTTCAAATTCAGTTCTTTGTCCACTGTATCAAACTGCTTGGAACAAAAGGCATGAATGGCTTGTCCCCTGGATCAACCTGATGGAAAAACTATTCTTTTTTAGGTTCTTCTACTTATGTATAATTATATATGTTCCAACTGAAGTTCCATTGGGATATTAAAAAAAAAATTCTCAAGATACTGAGACCTTCTTTGAGATAGAATATGCCCCATGAGGGGTCTACATTTAACGCCTCTTTTGTATATAACTCGGACCGTAAACTCTTGGGCCAAGGATCACTGTTGCTTGTATGATAGAGTGCTGAGTTCACTGTCAACACTTAAGTGGTAATAATAACAAAGAGTCCTTTCTACTGAAAGATAATCCCCACTCAGCTGAAATTTTGTGTTGTTACATAAGTCTTTTCATAATGGAAGACTTCAACACTTTATAGTTCTTTATAAGTTACAAGTTCTCTTCCCCCTCCCCCCTCACAACATATCTTTGAAGTAGACAGTCCATATATTAATATACCTCTTATTCAGATAGTAAAATTAAGATTCAGGGAGGGGAACCAATTTGCTCAAGAATACACAATAAGCCTCAGAGAAAGGACTCATCATATCCGAGGTTTCCATTTCCTGATCTAGTCATAGATTTTCCTCTCCCTTAAAAAGGGAGTGGATTGTATTTCATCATATATCTAAACACAAGTAAATCTGTATGACAGAAGAGTAGAGAATTATACAAAATTGTAAGATATCTCCTAAAGTTATTCTTATTTACTTTCTTTGGCCCCAAGTTGCCTCCTGACATACCCTCGTTCTCTGAAAACCCATTTTAGACATTTTCTGCTGGAGAGTTTTTCTTACACACTAGTGTTGTTGTTTGTTATTGTTGTTGCTGTTTCCCAGCCATCACTACCCCAATCATCAAGTAGCTTTTTATTTTTAAGGGAAATTTCTATAACATTATACTTTTCTTTAAAAAAAAAAAAAAAATTTACAGTGTCAGAGTCAAGGAGACTTGGTTTAAAATTTTTTTTTTTCAGAAGTATATTAGTTGTGTGACACTGAACAAGTAAATTATCCTCTTAGGTCTGTTCTTGACCTGATTTCAAATTCATGCCTCTACTATTGTCTCATCCTGTTTAGCACCTGGAGCTCTAAACATTGTTCCATCTCTACAACTTGTTCATCATGAAATCTCTCTCCCTCAAGGTCTGGTCCCCTTCTTCCGTTAGTGAGTTTTTTCTGAAGTTTTCATTTTAGAGAGTTCTCTAAATTGGCCTTCATGCTTCTGGTTTCCAGACTTCAAAAGAATCTCTGCCCCCACTGAATACCCTTATTCCCCATCCCTACTGCTCTGCTTTTAAATTCTCTTTTGTGTATTGTCTTACCTTATTCCATTATTAGAATGTAAAGTCCTTAGAGAGTAAGGACAATGTTTCTTTTAACTTTTATTTGTATCTCCAGCACTTAGCAAAATGCCTAGTACTTGATATTGTTGTTCACTTATTTCTATCTCTTCTTAAGCCCATTTGGGGTTTTCTTGGCAAATATATTGAAATGGTTTGCCATTATCCTTCTCTAGCTCATTTTACAATTAAGAAAACTGAGGCAAACAGGATGACTTGCCCAGGGTTACAGAGCTAGTTAGTGTCTGGGCCCAGATTTAAACTCCAAATCTTTATCTACTGTACTACCTAGCTGCCCTTCTGGCACATAGTAAATACTTAATAAATGTTTTTTTTTTTTTTTCCTTCCTTAAGTTCGAGTGCTAGGCAACTCTCAATGATTGTAAATCAGGAAAAAAAGTGCAGACCTTCTTTTCTCACTGGCATTTTCCTATACCATGAAATCAGAGGTCTAATATCACCCCATTCTATTGCACACAAAAATAACCCCAATAATTATCCCAATCTTAGTAGTTAATATTTGAATGTTAATTATTGTTGATTAATTATTGAGAACTTTAGTAACTAAAACCTTTTCTGAAATGTGTCCTTTTTATTCTGATTATTTTCTTTTCCTTACTCCTCCTATTTTATCTCACCATCAATACTCCTATCACTAAAAAAAAGCTAAATCCTCCAAATGTGATATCCAATTCTTAGGAAATATTGGATACAAAAGAAATGGATAAGTTCCTCTCAACCATCAATCAAGTATTTATTAAGTGCTCACATTGCCCCAGGGATTGTGCTAAGTGCTAGAGAAGGAAGGAAGGAAGGAAGGAAGGAAGGAAGGAAGGAAGGAAGGAAGGAAGGAAGGAAGGAAGGAAGGAAGGAAGGAAGGAAGGAAGGAAGGAAGGAAGGAAGGAAGGAAGGAAGGAAGGAAGAGAGAGAGAGAGAGAGAGAGAGAGAGAGAGAGAGAGAGAGAGAGAGAGAGAGAGAGAGAGAGAGAGAGAGAGTAAGAAAGAAAGAAAGAAAGAAAAAGGAAACCCCTGTAGGAGTTTTCATATCATATCAATGAGATACACAATATTATATGAACAGGTACATATAAGACACAAAAGACCTAACAGAAAAGAATAACAACAGAGGTTAGTATATTAATAAACTAGCAAGGAAGGTGGAACTCTAACAGAAGGTGACATTTGAGACTTGAAGGAAATCTTGAATTCTTAAAAGAAAAGGTAAAGAGAAACAGCATTTAAGGGATTGAGTACAAAGTCATAAGATGAGAGATGAGGAATTCTGTGTGAGGAACAGTAAGTAAGTCAATGAAACTAGATCCCAGAACACATAGAGAAGAGTAGTACTGTGGAGAAAGGTTGATAGGTGTGACCAAGTTGTAAAGAACTTTACATGCCAAAGAATTTCTTATCTTAAGCTCCAAGTTTTTTGTAAGTCTTTGCTATGCACAGATAATATGATAGGTTTATTTCAGATAAGTTGTGAAAGAATTCCTCTTTAGATATTGATTATATTGCATGGCCACTGAGGTTTCTTCCAACTCTGATATTCTCAGATCCTGGGAATCCCCTTACCTCTCTCCATAATGTTTCCATGTCTTTTTGAAAAGAAAATGGGCAAGAAGTCCCACTTTACATATATATACATACATATATATACACAAAGTATATACCTTAAGACTATTCCAATCTTTATCCTCTACCTCCCCTCTCAAAGTATTCAGAAATTGATTTCACTATATTTCCTCTTCATTACATCTAATAACATTAAACATATTGAGTAGAAAATTATGATTCTTGGCTATTGGTTTTTTTTGTTTTGTTTTGTTTTGTTTTGTCATTTTTTCTTGTGGGAGAAAATCACGGTAGAAGTTGACCAATTCAGACTTGAGGATCTTGGCTCTTATGTACAAATAAACGCTAAATTTGTAACATCCTAGAATTCCCTTATAACTTATTTCCTGTACTGAAACCTTAGGCTTGTGTATATTTCTGTAAGAAAATGGCAAACTACTAATCAGCACGATTGAGAGCAAGCAGGGAGATGTCTTTGACATTTTTCAACAATATATTAAAAGTGAAAGATGATCCCATAGTCTTTATGGTCTGGCCTCCACAGATGCAATTATGCCAGGAGTCTCCTGTAAAAGTAATTAGGTAAGTTTAAAAAAAAAAAAAAAAAAAGTGAGCACTCTCCAGATGTTATCTCAGCAAAAGGCCTCAATCCATGACTTCAAGGAGTTAAACTGAGGAAACTTCTAAAGGCCAAACATGGTGGTTTTAAGTTTCAGATGAGGTTTTTGCTTATGCCCACCTCAGGAAATGAATATTGCATTCATAAATTGTTTT
Organism: Sminthopsis crassicaudata; assembly: GCF_048593235.1. NCBI lineage: Eukaryota > Metazoa > Chordata > Mammalia > Dasyuromorphia > Dasyuridae > Sminthopsis > Sminthopsis crassicaudata. Next base: position 227,247,093 of record NC_133620.1, read on the forward strand.
TCTTATCCAGAAGATGAACCATAGCAGTTTCATTTAGCCCTGGAGTATTGAATTTCTTTAACACTTTGCCACATTAGAATATGTTTTCCATCTGAATGTGATGATGCAATATTTGAAGGGGAAAATAGTTAGCCAAGTGGCATTCCATAACAAGCCATAAAAGTTTATGGTGCGCGTAGTAGGGTAATTGGCAAAGTATGAATTGAATACTTCCTTATGGATAATATTTGATAAGATATGGCATGCATAACAATCATAACTTTTCAATCAACTCAGGAAAGCTACTTTAGAATGCATTTACTTTATTGTCTCTATAATGGATTTTACAGTGCCAGAAATTGGTTATACTCCATCAGAAAGATGAAAGGAAGTCCACATTTATTTCCCATAGTACTTTTTACTTGTACAGGTTTCTCTCTCTCTCTCTCTCTCTCTCTCTCTCTCTCTCTCTCTCTCTCTCTCTCTCTCTCTCTCTCTCTTTCTTCCCCTCCTCTGTGTCTGTCTGTCTGTCTCTCCTCTCTCTCCCACTCCTTCTCTTCATCCCCCCCTTACATACACACAATTTTTCTCTCTCATCCTGCCAAGAGTCATTGACAAATGATTTCTCCCAAGTTAAACCAGTGGACACCAATGTCTAAGTTTTCTCTTCCTCAAAACAATGTTTGCTTGAGGGACTTTTTTCTGTGTTAATTAAATCATTCACTGACAATGTCCTTTTCCTCTCCTCCCTTCCAGATTTCATAAGCCTCAAAACTGTTTTCCTTACAATTTTGTGTTACATCAGCCTATAAATCATCCTGTATTTCCCAGTATACTTTCTTATGAAATAGTGTTTTTAAAAAAAAAAAAAAAAAAAGACTTTCACCCAACTGTTTTCAATAGTGGCAGTCAAGCTTGAAGTTGTCAATCAAAAAACAGCTTATCAGTCTAAGCTTTTCCTTTTTAAGCTTATGCTCAGTGACTTTTGAGACCTGTCAACACCCAGTTGATTTTAGCCCTAACAATAAAGTCACACTCTATCTCCCACATAGTAGCTTTAGATTAAATTCTGATGTCATATACGTCATATTTACATAGTTAAAACTCATAACAAGCAACCCACAGGCAATGGGATGTAATAACCATGCAACAGAGCCGTTTCCTTTCCCCCTTTTTTCTCTCACACTATGTTTTGTGTAGTTTATTGGATGTGAATGTTTTGAAAATGAAAATCGTCTGGGAGAAACCTGTTAGCCAGACCTGAGGTTTAGAAGAATTCAGCTTGCAGAGTATATAGAGTTGTAAATGCTTGGCCACCTTTGGTATTATAAAGGAGAAACACTTTCAACATTCCTTTCATTTCCACAAGAAGGAGGGATAGAAGCCCACAATTACATGGTCTAGCAGCCGATTTTTAATATCTTTAATTCTTCACATATTAAAGGAAAACAATTAACTTGGAGTCAGAAAAACCTTAAACACCAAAAATTTTACAGTTTTCATTTGAAAACACCCTGCTCCTACTTCAAATGCACTGCCGTGTGAACTTGAACCATGGACTTGATTTAAAAGACAAATCCACTGTGGCACTTTAAACGAGCAATTTAAGAGACTTAAACATTTTCTTGGCAGTCCCTTCAGAGTTGAGAAATATGCATGTCACGTTAAAGGAAGAAAATGAAAACCACTGTCTCTATTTTAATTTGCAAACCTCTCCTTCAATGGGAGAAACTAAAAATATTGACAAGAAAATAAGCCTCTAATGGAAGAACATTACATAGCGTAATGTGAATACTTTTTTGCAAAGTAACTTATTTAAACTCAGATGAAATGAAATCACTCCCAATAGTGTTACATTCAAGAACTGTTTTCATGAATAAGCCCTCAAATTCTTGTGTAAATATAGTATGTTCTTTCTGGGTTGTTTTTTTTTTTTTATATTAATTGTTCTTTAAAGATGGATACCTGATTAAATGTGATTCCATTGACTCATTAGACAACACATTTTATTATCTTTCAACAATACTGGGAGTTCATCCCCACCAATATTAATATCCATTAAAAGCAAATACTTGGAATATTTTTTTAATTTTATTTTTCTTCTGCCTTGTAGAAGAAAAAAAAATAGAACAAATAATACATCCTTTATGTTCCTTATAGGGTCAACATTTGTGACCCAGCCAGTATTTTGGTATTTGTTCTACTGATTTCATTCAAAATATTTAAAGAGTGGCTTCTCAGAAATTATTGGGTTTTCCAGAATCCCAGAGGTCAAAACTGGTCTTAAGTGATACCCACAGCATAATTAAAGTATTCTTGGAAAAGTCCCCTTGTCCAGGGATATCTCTCCTTATTTATCTCTTATGGACCCTGAAATTTATCGTTAGGATTTTTTTCTTTTTTATGCCTTTAAATATCCTCAGATACTCAGATATTACTCAAATATCCTCAGAGATAATATTGATGAAGCATTTAGCACAGGGCCTGATTCAAAGGTGCTATATAATTACTTTATTTCCTTCTTTTCTCCCTTGAGGAAAGAAAATCCAATAGATGTTCCACCAGAGACACTATCAGGGCAGTGAAGCTCTATTGAGGAGGCACCCAAAAGGAAGGGGAAAGCTAGAAAAAAGAAAGTAATAAAACAAATTGTACATATTTTGTAAGTTTAATATAATATTTACTTTAGAGTCTTTTATTAGGAATGTAAAAAAAAAATCAATCATCAGGTAAAATTAACTCTCTGCACATTAAAACCTACCTGGCAGGAGTAGTTATATAGCAAGATGGATAGAGTACTAACCCTAAAGTCCAAAAGATCTGAATTCAGATCTTACCTCAGACACTTAATACTTCCCAGTGTGTGACCCAGGAGTTTCTGCTATGAACACAATTTTTGTGAAAACATGAAAGCACACAGACACATTACATGAATTTAGCCCTTTCAGTTGTGAATTCAATACAGAAAAGCTGTAAAAATATTTTTTAAACTGTAAATCCTGCAAAGTGTAAATCATTTAAAATTCATCAAGACTGAGCCTAGATAGCTGAATCTATTTTCTAGGGCTCTTCAGAATTTCTGCAACATTAATTACAAATAGGGCTGACTTTGAAAGCTTGGATTTTGTTTTAATTCAGAGCAGGATTTAACATCATGGGCATAATTGATCTTGAAACTTCATAAATTAAGAATTATTATCATCATCATCACATCATTATCATCATCATCATTAAACAATACTAATAGCTAATTTGTATGGCACTTTAAAGTTTGCAAAGCATTACATAAATATTTTATCCTCTCAACTATCTTGGGAAATAAGTGCTATTAAATAAATAGGATTAAATAAACGATTTAAAAAAAAAGGGGGGGGGTGGCGATATCATTGAAAGAAGGTCAGCTAAAGCAGTGTGCGTAGAGTATTAAGCCTGGAAGCAAGAAGACATCTTTCAGAGTTCAAATGTAACCTCAAATACCTACTAGTGATTCTGGGCAAATCACTTAATTCTGTTTGCTTCAGTATTCTCATCTATAATAAAATGGGCTTGAAAAGGAAATGGCAATCCATTTCATTATTTTAGCCAAGAAAACTTCAAATAGGGTCATGAAGGGGCAGACATGATCAATTGACTAAATAATAGTCAGAGAAATTATTATTAAAAACCCAATAACAATGAAAATAATTACTCATTTATTTTTTGCAAAGTTCTTTCCTTATAACTGCCCAGTGAGGTAGGATTTAAAAAATTTTTTTTCTTTTATTGCCTGGCCCCCAATTTCACAGGATCATAAATCTAGGCCCAGAATGAACCTCAGAGGCCTTCTTGTTTTGCTCTTTGATTTTATAAAATAGGACATTGAAGCCCTGGCTGTTTGAATGAATTGTCCAAAAATATGATTTGAGCATAGGTCCTTCGACTCTACATTTTCAAGTGAATAGAGTACTGGTCTTAGAGACTTAGGAGTTAAGTCCTAAATCAGATACTTGGTGATCCTGGGAAATTATCTAATCTTTATCATTCTTCATTTTATTTATATGTAAAATGAGGGAATTGAACTCCATGGAGTTTAAGGTCTCCCCTACCTCTAAAGCTTATTGTGAATCAGCAACTTGACTATAACTTATACTCCTAGAAAAGTTTCCAGGAGCACTGAGAAATTAAATAATTTTTTCATGGTCACCCAACTAGTTTCTGCCAGAGGGAGAATTTGAACCCAACACTTAACCAGATATTCACTCTTTCATTCTTGCTCCCCTGAGGCAGTTAATATTCTAAAAAAAAATCTGTGCTATGTGGATCAATTAGCTGATATGAGGTTTGACTATAATCAGCTAATCAATAAAAATATATTAAGTATCAATACATGCAAGTACTGTGTCAGGCACTGGTTATATAAAAACAAAGTCTGGACAAGTCACTTAACCCCAATTGTTTGGCAAATTAAATAAATAAAGTAAAATTGTCTCTGAGAACAATTCATAGGATCAAAGTCTATTAAAAACCTTGAAAATTATCTGCTTATTTTACAGATAAAGAAACTGAGGCCCAAGGAAGAGAAGTCTCTTACCCAAAATCATGTCTGTAATAAGTAGCAAAGCTAAGATTTAAACCCAAAGCATATGAATGTTTGAAGGGATCCCATAGGTCAGCCAGTCCAATATCCTTATCTTACAGAGGAGAAAAATATGTCATAGACAAATTGAAGCACAGGCCCAAGTCACACAAGAGGTAAATGGGAGGGTTTATTATAATTTTGATGTTGTTGTTTACAATTCCTCTATTGAAGTTTCCTTTATAATATTTCCAAAAGGAAAATATAAATAACACAATTAAACATTAAGTTAAATAATTAAATTAATTTAATATTACATATAAATTACACATTTGAAATAAAATATAAACTTTGAAATTATTTTTTTTAAATTTCTGTGTAAGAAAATATAGGAACAGAGGATGATAGAGTTATAAAGCTAGGGGGTCCCTCAGGCTACACAAATAATAATTTGAACTAATTCTATATTCTATATCCTTTTTACTATACCAAAGTTCTCTTTTTTAATCACATATAAAGACAATTTTTAATAAAATTTTGAATTCTTCCCTAAGAAAGTAAGCAATTTGAAATAGGTATATATATATATATATATATATATATATATATATGTGTGTGTGTGTGTGTGTGTGTGTGTGTGTGTAATTTGCTTGATATATATATATATATCTGTATATACACTTAGACATATACACATGTGTATAGGTGTGTATGTAAATATATATGTATGTAGTGTGAATATATATACATATATAAATATAATATGTAACTGCTTCAAAGTTCCAAATAGAGAGTTCAAATACTATTTTGAGTGATATTCATACTTGCCCTCTAAGGTGATTTTTCTGGAGGAGACAGTAATCATTTGCTAGCTGCTCACTGGTATTCCCATTAACACATCAGCCTCATTTTATAATAATCACAGCAAATACATGGTTCAAGCCTGACAATTGCTCCATATAATTTTTAGACTCTGCCTCACACTAGAAGCAGCTTATTCTCCATATCTTTAATTCAATTTATTCAGAACCTGTAAAAGGGTTTAGAGGTTTAATTACACTATAGTAATTCAGTGGCATGGAGGAAAGTTTACTAATTGACCTAATTCTTAGTTCGCCCTCACTGTAATATTTCCCAGAGTTTTAGTGCCTGCAGCAGGCAGGAACAGGACTCCAACTGATAGAGACAGCAAGTGGGAGGATGGGAAAGAGGAGACAAAGGAGCAGCAGCTGTTGGAAGAGGAATTGGATTAAGCAGCCAAGACCAGAAGCATCTGGTAAAACTGACATTTTTCACAAAACTGACATTTCTGTCATAAAGGATAACTCCCAGCTTTCTTCTAAATACATTTGGAAAACATTTGGGGGGAGGCGGAATGGAGAGGAATGGGGAGGAAAGGATTCATTCTGGGTCCAGTTGATTACCTGTTTTATGTGTGTCCAGTATCAGGGGAGTGAATAGAGACCCTTCCTCCCCTGACACATGGGGCTCCAAGGAGGCTGTGTACATACTGGCAGGCCAGGGGAGTTCTCTAACAACTGTGACTGCATGGAACATTTCCCTTCATGAGTCTAGGAAACAGTGAAAGTTCTGAAAGAAGAGCATGGGAGGGAATAATATAAATTTTATCAGAGTGAGACATGGGAGGCCCCCAATAAGGAAAATATCATGCAGCAAATTTGAAAGGACAACTGATTGTTTCAATGAGCTTTACTTTGTTTTTCTAGTTCAGTCTAATTGTTCTCCTTGGGATATAAGGGGATGACTAAGAAAGGGAAGAAAAGGAGATTTTACTTCTGTCCCAAAACAGAATTACCTGGGGGCAACTGCAGGGCCAAAATGGCAGCTTGAATCATCCAAGCAATAATTTATTCTGTACTCTAAGAGTTATTTACAGCAAAGCCCTTACCCCAGGGGTGCCACCAGGGGTCCTCCCACCCAGCTATATAAATCAGAATCACAGCAGAAGTCCTCAGCTTGTCAAATGCCAGAATAGACATCATAATAATGCTTTTAACTTCACAAAGAGCTTCACAGATACTCTCATTTGATGCTTGAAGCAATCCTGGAAAGCAGATGCAATCATTATCTCCATTTTATAAATAATGAAACTGAGGCAAGCACTAATAGGTGTTATTATTACTATCATCATGTTATAGTTAGGGAAACTGAGGCAAACAGCGATTAAATGTTGTAATTATCTCCATTTTATAGAAAAGGAAATTGGGAAAGAGGTAGATATTATCTCCATTTTAAGTATAAACAAACTGAGACAGTTTAAATGACTTATGGTATCACAGGGTCAATAAGGGTCTGAGACTGCATTTGAACTCGCATCTTCTTGCCTCCAAGTCTAGTGCCACCTAGCCACCTATATTGCAGTTCTAAATTAAGCTAAAGACAAATCAAGTTCTATGCTAAAGAAAAATGTGATGGTGGCTTTTTTTTTCAGGGCACTGCCTAATGACAATATATCTGTTTTGCTATGAAAGAACAATGGAACATAGTTTATATGCCAAGTAGTATAGGCAGTGAATCTGTGATTTCATTGATATAGGGAGCTCCCAGGTGAGAAAACTCTCTCTGCCAGTATTATCTTTGCAACTTATGGTCTTGGAAATTTGCCTGGAGAAATGAAAGGCTCAATTACTTGCCTAGAGTCACACAACCAGTATGTGTCAGAGGCAGAATTTGAACTCATATCTTCCTGGTTCTAAAGGCAAATCTTTTACCAATGTGTCACATTGTCTGCTTCTCTGTCAAGGAAATATAAGTAGTAATGGTGAATAAACTCCAGTTCACTGATTCATTTCTTTGATCATCTTTGGCACAGAAACCAACAATATTGTTATTTATAGTATAGATCACAAAGTCCAGCAACTTCAAGCTCTTAGTATTACTTTAAAAGATAAAAACAAAGATAAAAACCCTAAGTATTATTTTTAAAAGCTTTTTTGGAAAACTTCTTCAAACTGCTGAACATTCTAAATAAATGCTATTGACCGAATCTTTTTGAATTGTCTCCTTGGGGATATTAAAACTGTCATTTTTAAGTTGTTTAATTTTAAGTCCCAACCTTAGTTCATCATCCACTTTTTCCACTCTAAGTTGTGTACTACTGAATGAAGCTGGAGGAAGTTATGCATCCATGCTATTTGGGTCCAATACAAATTTATGTTTTGTTACCCAATCTCAACTTGAGAGGCAGTGTTACATAATGGGCAAAGTTGGCCTCAGAGCCAGAACAATCTAGGTTCATGCTTTCCTTCTGTTACCTCCTAGTTATTTGACCCTGAAAAAAGTCATTTAACCTCTTCAAGGGAAGGTGACTTAACCCCTAGAAGGACTTCATACTACTCTTTAAGACTATAAGTTTCAGAGAACATGCTGAACTGCTTTGGACAAAGGAAGTTCTTCATTTGGGAGTTTACTATATCAATGATAACAAGGCAATCCTTTTATACTTCTCTAATTTTTCTTTAAATATTCTCCACATTGGTTATTTCAAATATTTTCTATTCCAGCCTCCCACTCTTCCCTTTCTCCCTTTCCCTACCCTTCTAATTGAAGTCTTTCTCTTATACTTAATGAGACCATTGATCTGAGCTCCCCTTTCTTTTCACCCCAAAACCACCTGGCATCATCACAAACTCTTTTCTCCTTCACTCTAGTCACTGATTTAGAATTTGCCATTTTCCTTTATAAACCCAGCCGCTCTACATGTTCCCAGGAAGCCACCTCATTCCCTCTTCTCTTTTCAGTTATACCCACCATCATCCCTTCTCTCTTTCTAATCTTTAATCTTTTTCTGGTTCTTCCTATTCTCCCTACAATTCTGCGAAGTTCTTCTATCTTTAAATCCTCACAAAACTCCACTTTCACCTCAAGCAACTTTTCTGTATCTTTCTTCCCTTTATCAGTCAAATTTCTTGAAAAATCCCTCTACATCTAGTGTCCCAACCTATTCTTTTCTTATTCTCTTCTAAATTCTTTGTAAGCAGGCAATTCTAATAGACTTGGAATGGAAAATATCCAAATACAGAGAAAGAATTGTGAAGACTGAATGTGAACCAAAGCCTAGTATTTTTGCTTTTTATGCTGTTTGCTTGTTTTTTTTTCCTTTCTAGTGTTTTTTTTCCCTTTTGATCTGCACAACATGACAAATATAGAAATGTTTCAAAGAATCATACATAAAAATAATAAAGAAATTTTAAAATTCTTTGATTCTTGCTTTAAACTTCATCAGTTAACTGAAATTGCTCCCTCCAAAGTCATCAGTGATCTCTTAAATCTAATAGCCTCTTCTGGATTTTCCTGCTTATTTAACTCTTTGCAGCATTTAAAACAATTAACTATGCCATCCACCTGGATACTCTCTTTTTTAAGTTTTCATGATTTTGGTTTTTCTCATACCAGCCCGACTACTCCCTGACTATCATCTTTGCTGGATTTCATTAATGTCACACCTATGAACAGTGGGAATCCTTGCAAGGTTCCAATAAGGACCCTCTTTTTTTTTCTTTCTCTGGTTTCACACTTGGTAATTTCATCTATTCCTAAGAGTTCAATTATTACATTTATAGTAATAATTCCTACAATTTAGATGTTCAATTTCAGTCTCTTTTCTGAGCTCCAGGCCCACATAACAAACTGCTTATTAACATTTTGAATTACATGTCTTATAAACATCTCAAATATTTGCCCAATCAGAACACTTTATCTTTTACTCAAAATTTAATGCCTTTTCTATTCCACTTCCCTCTCCCTCACCCCTATATCAATTGCCAAGGCTTGTAATTACAATAGCTCTCACACTCATCACCTCAATGTAGGCCCTCATCACCTCTTGCCCAGATTACTGCATTTGTTTCCCTACATGTATTTACCCAATTTAGCTTCCCAAAGGATACATCTGACCAAATCATGCTTTTATTTTAAAAGTTTCAGTGGTACTCTCTAATCCATAGAATAAAAAGATTCTTCTGTTTTATATTATAAACATCTTATTGTCTTGATTCAGTCTTTCTAAGTTTACGTTTTACTTCCCTTCATAAACTCTACATATTGGCCTAGTTGGCCTACTTGAGGCTCCCCATATACTGCATTCTGTTCCCCATCTCTATGCCTTTGTACAATCTGTCCTTCATTATCTGAAATTTGGATTGTTATTTCATAGAAGTCACCAGTTTCCTTCAAAGCTTAATTCAAGCACCATCTTTGACACAATTGGCCTGTCTTAAAGCTCTTTTACTGCAGTGATTCCCCAATGGATAGTACTTGTACTTTCTGTAAAGTATTTAATTTGTAAAGCAATTGTGTGTTGTTTCTACCATCCTTCAATAAAGTCTGGAGGGGAATATCTCTTGGGGACAAGACCAGTTTCATTTCAGTCTTTAATTCCCCAGTGATTAACACTATGCTTAGCATTTGTTGGGTGCTTAATAAAAGCTGTAGAAAGAAGAGATGAATAGTGATGGCTTAAAAAAAATACCCAGGCTGACACACATCATGCATATGGCTCTTTGTTCTAAATTGCCTTTTTTAAATGACCATCAGATGGTTTTGCTTTCTATGATAAAGAAATAATGTTTACTTTAAACATCAACATTTACTTATGTTACATCACATGCCCTAGGTAAGCCTCTCATTATTGTTTGAATCTTGGGAGGATGGAAGCCAGCACATCACAAACAGCACCTGCCTGTAAAAAAAAAAAAAAAAAAAAAAAAAAAAACTGAAGATATTATGGATATCCTCCACAGGAAAAATGATGTATCCTGCTGACTTCCTTGCGTACATTCCTCCTGCTCATCAGCCCCAAGAAAAATGAACAATCTCAAGATTAAATCAAGACCCAACCACCACTGTGGAATAAGAGCAGATTTCACAAGATTTCTATTTAAGATGTTTTTTTATTGCTTGAGACAGTGCTGACCCAACAGTATATTAAGTATTCTATTTGAAGATCAGTGACTATAGGATCAAATCAGTGTCACAAATTGTTTCCAGATAATTTTGCCCGCTAGCAGTCACTATAAGCATTTTAATTGGCATAATCAAAAATGACTGGAATGAGATTTCCCATTTTCTTCTAAGAGGGTGAGATACTATTCTCTAGATCAGAGGGAGTTCAATGCATCTTATTTCAGCTGAAAACTTTATAATCCCACAAAAGAGATTACACATCCTCAATTAACACCCTTTTCCAGCAGAAACATTCCTGCCTCTAGCAAAACAGAGGATCTTGCAAAAAATCCAGGGCAGAAGCCTCATCAAAAGATAACTTGCCATTGGCAGCCTACCCACTCCTTCCCTAGTGCCAAATTCTGTTTTCTAATTGTGTCCTGTCACAGGGTATGGTGTGAAGCTTTTTCATCATCACTATTAATAGGATTTATTTAAGCAAGTTGGGTAAGCAGATTTGGCTTTGGTCCTCTGTAACAATGCTTTTCAAAGGGCACAATAGAGTATAAAGTTTTGCTAGGTACTCAAGTAAACTCTCCTCCTGTACCTATAAGATTCCCACATTCGATCTCTTCTTCCTCATGTGTCACTTGCTGCCTACTCTTTGAGACTTGACATCAAGAATATCAGAGTACCAGCTCTAGCCCTAAATTACCACCACCTTCATTGCCACTTCCAAGCAGATGGGAAAGAATATTTGAGTGTGAATGTTCCCCTGCTAATAGTTTCTTTGCTGCCAATTTAAATGTTTAATGTGCCATATTTCTTCATAGCCTACAAGATTTTTCCATGTGCAAGAAAAGTTTGAGAACTTTTATTCTATGCACTTATTATTCAACATAGCATTATTCTCATTGGGTGATCAGTTGAGGGCTGTAAAAAATCAGTAAGCAGCAAATATTGTAAAATCCACACTGCAAATGACTGGATAGTTGCTTTTCATTTGAAATTTTTTCTGATATGTTTATCTAGCTGAATTATCAAAATAATTTGCTAATTACTGAGTATGCACCAAGGCCAACTGGGGAAAAGAGGTAGAGCTGTGTACCCTTGAAAATTGGGGATGTAAGCACTTGACATTCTCTAGCCCTGCATGAGGCTATTAGAAGGCTAATGTTGAGTCGCTGAAGTTGAGAGGCTAGTCTTGGAGTGGTAATTTGTGGTATAAAGCAAGCATTTCCATAACATAGCACAATAAAAGATGATTGCACATGAAACTGCAAATCTACTATGCAAAATTTACTATTCCTTTTAAATACACAATAAAATTATCCTGTAAATTTCTTTTTTTTCCCTTCACTCCTTTACCTTCTGTCCTAGAGATAGCCACCATTAGACAGAAATAATTTTCTCTCTCTGGATGCAGATAGTGTCTTTATTCATGTGTCTTTCATAGTTAATTTGAATGTTTATAATAAATAAAATAGCATTTACTCAAAGTTGTTCTTAAAACAATATTGCTGATACTGTATCCATTGTTCTCTCAGCTTTGTTCATTACACTCTTCATTATTTCCAATGAAGAAATCAAAATAATTTATAGTCAAAAAATACTCTAAGCAACTATTTATTAGAGAAATTCAGATTAAAACAACCTTGAGATATCATTTTCTACTTACTAGATTGACTAAAATTATAGAAGGAGAAAGTAAAAAATGTTGAAGATGTGAAAAAATGGGACAAACCTTTTCTTTTACAGATGAAGAAACAGAAAATCAACAATGTGAAATAATTTGCCCAACATCACATAGATGGTTGGACTGGGATTTGAACTTATACCAAATCCAGCAACCATGTGAATAGAACTATACATATACATATATATTTAAAAACCAAATTCATAGGACCCCCCCCTTCCATGCAAAGAACCCTTCATTGGGAATTGTAGTTTATCAGATTATTCACTCATTCAACAGAATTGTTAGATATTTCCTATGTGAAATATACTACACGAGGAGGTAGGCATTGTGTTAGGCCCTGAGATAATATTGGCAAAAGGTCCATTTATTTTTATAGAATAGAATATATTTTAGAGATTGGGATAGATCTTAGAGAACATTTAGTCTTAGAAGACTAAGGAACTGATGCACAGAAAAATCTAAGTGAACTAAGACATACAAGTAGGTCATGGTTTTTTTAATAATTATATTTTTAAAAGGTTTAAATAAACCTTTTCTAATTAATTTATATTTATGGATATATGGTAAAAAAATAACCATTTGCATTTTTTATTCTTCGGGTTTTTTATTATTTGAATATTTCCCAATCTAAGAACTTATTTCTTTAAAAAGCACAACAAAACAAAACATGGACATAAAAATGTATTTATTAGAAATTAAGTAAATCAATTTAGAAATGAATATGTCTAATATATATAAAACAACATTAAGTAAGACAGTTTCTGAATCAGAAGAATATGTAGGGTTATTTAAGTCTATTTTTAGCATTCACTTAGAAAATATAGCTTTTCATAATATCAATTAGGGAATTGCTCCATTCCTGAAATGGTAATATAAGCATCTATGCATAAGTATTTAAGCTGTGAAGAAAGAACCACTAATTGTGATTGTGGATCATTTTTCTTTAATAGCAGGTCCTGGAAATTTTTTACGACTCCCAAATGAATTTCAGACTGCAAAAGACTTGGGAATTGAAGCAATAAACATTAGGTCTAATTGCTACATTCATATTTTATGCACACTTAACTTTGGGGTTTCACATAATTAAATTTTTATTTTTAAGTAAGTATGTAAATAAATAAATAAGTTGTCCTTTAGCATCTACTGGGATAATTCTATATTTTCTAGTAAGGAAACTACAAATATACCTGTGGATATTTCTCCAAAATTTCTTGCAGCCTATGCCACTTCAGATGGATGTATAGAGAATGTGCCACTGGCATTAAATCTTTAGCTGCCCTTGTTTCTACAAGCATTATGTGTATTTTAGTTCTCAAAATAGCCTTCTTCCTGGATTTTTTTAATGTTGATTTTTTAAAAAATTTATGATTCCCTATAATGGATTTGATTGTCAAGCTAAAGGTTCATTAAAATCCTGACTTCAATAAAATTGATTAAAGGTGAAAGTTATAATAGTTCCCAAATCACAAGAAATGGAAAATGACATAGGATTTTTAACCTAAATCTCAGTGACTATCAGGAAAGTCATCTTCTAGTCAGAATGAAGTTATAGTTATTCTTTATGAAATATACTTAAACTTTTTAATGATGCTCCCTCTAAAACAGGAAGCTTGAGTAAACTAAAAGAAAAAAAAAGGGGGGGGGAGGTGAATGGATAGATATGCATTAGAGATATGTGAAAACTCCAGGGACCTTTATTTAGTAAAAACATCTCCTAACTAACTCACTCAGAATGCATTTGAAATGTTTGCCTGTTAGTAAATGCAATCTTAGTTTGAAAGTGGTACTTCCTAAATTTGACTAGGAGCTAAATGAAGAACTCTGGGCTTTTTTCTTTAAACAAACCAACTAAAAGTTTCAAAAATTCATCAAATTAAAAACAAGCCCTCTCTTTTGCCGCCAACACAAAACACCCACAGACCACAGGAAATCACCAGGCTCATTCACCTTGACCTCTGCCCTCTCACACATTCTAACATTCTGCTTTCTTCCTTCTGTCCATCTGCTTTAACCATTAGTGAAGGCCTTTTGCTACAGCTCTAGCAAGTGAGCCAGCTGTCATCAGAGCATATTTAAACTCTGACTGTTGGTTTCCACTGAATCATTTGTATGCCCACAGGTCTCATTAAATGCAGGGAAGGGCAGGAATACAGTTTCTTAAAATGGTCCAAAGCCACTCTGGCTAGTTTTCTTTCATTTTTGAATTTACAGGTGAATGTCCTATTGAAAGATGATGTAAAGGGAGTGTTCAGGTCATATTTCTACTCCAAAAAGATGGTAGTGTTCACTTTGCAGGTACCTAAATCCACCTCCATCCTTCCCTCACAAAATACTCCAATATTCATTTTTAGAGAGAGAGGGATTTAGGGCAGTGATTGCCTTAGTATGAGGAATTCCCAGTATGAAAACTTCCTTCACCAATGCAGATCATCAACTTGTATTTAATTTAGTATCATAGTATAGTATATTGCAATAGGTGATGGTTTCAGACTGATTACTGACTTCAACTTTGTCATTTATTACTTATATGATCTTAAGGAAATTGATTCGTATCTCTGGGCCTGATTTTCTTCATCTGTAAAATAAATGTGTTGAACCAGATGTCCTCTCAGGACCCTTCCAGCTTGAAGTTTGAAATCCTTTGAAGTTGCCTGGATAAAAACATATTTTACTTTAAAGGGGGAGGGGGCAAGGCAAGGAAAGAGAAGTCAAGGAAAGGAAAGGCAAGGAGAAAAAAAAAGCATTTCTGGCAGATATCTCAATCAAGAAAGCATAGATGAAAAATACCATAGCTAAACCACAATTCAGACTAGATTTTTTTGTTTGGGAGATTAATAAATCATTCATGATTTCCAGGTCTTATGGCAGAGAGTTTTGGAAAGGAAGAAATTCAAGAAGGGGAGTGGATCTGAAGCCAGAGCTGTCAAGTTCAACGCTTGGAGGTTAATTGAACTGCCTATTTGAGTAAAATCCCCAAGCAAAGTGGAAATGTATCTAGCTCCACATTAAAGGGTTAACATGTAGGCCTTCTACATGTTACAGAACAGGATGTGAAATTTAGAGGTAGGATGGATGGGACTAGGCCAGGAAGCAATTAGCACCAGGTAAATCAGGCAAATTAAAGTACTCAATCAGAGCATCAGGGTTCCATTTGTCTTAGGAGAAGGATACATATTTTGGCCTGGCTCCTAAACACCTTTCACTGCAACTGCCATCCAGCTATACATACTGTATGCTGGACTGTAAAATCAATCACAATGAATATTAACCAGAGCATACTGTTCTAAAGCTCAGCACATCAACAGAATGAATAGTGATACAAATCAACTAAGAGTATTCAGTAGAGTTTTACTATGTACATCAATTGGAAAAACTGTTATGTTTATATCTAATAACATACAACCTGTCCCTAAAGCACTGACAAATCAGTAGTCTTGATATATGTCTCATCATTTCTCTGTTTATCTCTTCATATTTTCTTTTTTCTCTATATTTAACACATATATTTCAACATAGAGTCATTTTAGAGCAAGATATACCTTGTAATACATCTAATAATGTCCCCATTATATAGCAGGAAGATGTTTTTAGACTCAAAAATTCCAAATTCAAATCTTGTTTTTGTCATTTACTATCAATGTATCCTCAGGAAAGTCCCTTTGTTGTTCTGGGCTTTGCTTTTTTCATCTTTAAAATGAAAGTACTAGACTAAAAGTCATCTAAGGCTCCTTCCAACATTAAATCTATGAGCCCATGATCTCTGTTCCCTGGAGATCAGAGAACCAAAGATGTCATCGAATTTAGAATTAAAAGGGCTGTTATACATCATTTGGTCCAAGCTTGTCATTTCATAAGTGATACTCAGACCCAAGAGATATTAAGGCCATGCATAGAAATCCAGATCCTATAGCAAGTAAAGTATTTATAGTTCACTACTAATTAGTAATAGAATCGCAACTGGGTTTATGACCCAAGGAAACAATTTAAAGACTTAAATCACCTTTGAAAAAGATGATAAGTTCTGGTTTCATCATATGTTAATATTTTTGTGGTTAAAAGAGGCAAAAAAAAGAACTTTTGTGTACTAAAAATTTATAAAATGTAAGTTTGAACAAATAGTTTTCCAAGGCATAAACTGTGGAAGACTTTGAGAACTGTAGGATATTTGAGGCTGAAAAGAATTGTGGTCTTTCAGCTGATTGTTCACATTTTTAAAGCTAAAAAGGTTAAAACTCATTGAGAAAAGATAAATAACTGTTTATAATCTATAGGATAATAAAAAGAATATTAATTTAATAAAGTAGATTTGGTATATTTTATCTCATAAGGGAAAAATGAACCAAGAAACTCAAATCAAGAATCTGAATGGAAAAAAAAAATGACTAAAAGAGTAAAAGATGCGAAGAACCTGACTAGAATTAACCAGGAAAGTGAAGAACTAGCAACTGCTCAAAGATGCATAAACAAAATAACAAGACCAATTACCTGATAAAGAATCTTTCAGGTGCTAGTTTCTGAAAGGCTGAACAAAGGCTCAAGTTCATAGAAGAGAACTTTAGTTTCAACTATTATCCATTAGCCCTGTTTGTAAGTTCAAAGAAGTGAAGCCACTTGTAAGGGACTGCTGCTTTCTGCTGTCTTTGTTATTTTAAGAAGGGAAAATAGACCAGGAAAGATTGTTTTTGCAGTTAATTTATCTTATAGCAAAGGACGGTGAGCATATAATTGAACAGCTCAAAATGCTATTGAGTGAAAAGCTGACTGGGCTTGTCTTACTGCCCAAATAGAGTGAGTCTCTGGCAGAAAAGGAACTGCTGGCCAATGCAGCAGCATATTGCTTTTTAGCACCCTTTTAAAGATAATTATGAGGTAAAAAGGCCTGTAACTGCTCTATCAGATTTAAAGGAGAGAAGATTTGTCTAGCAAAAGCATGGTTAGCAGAGAATTGACTTTTGGTGGAATAGATATTCCACTTTACATCTGCTACTATGTTCAGTTTCAAGTGCATGGAACAAGGTATCCTTCCCAGAATAAACTCACCACTTCTTTTTTTAAGTAATATTTTATTTTCCCCCAAAATTACATGTAAAAATATTATTTTTTAAAATATTGAGTTCCAAAATTTCTCCCTCTCTTCCTTCCCCCTTCCCTGAGATAGTAAACAACATATTGTGGGTTATACATGATGCAATCATGTAAAACATATTTCCATATTAATCATTTTGGGAAGAAAAACTCAAAATGAAAGGAAGGAAGGAAGGAAGGAAGGAAGGAAGGAAGGAAGGAAGGAAGGAAGGAAGGAAGGAAGGAAGGAAGGAAGGAAGGAAGGAAGGAAGGAAGGAAGGAAGGAAGGAAGGAAGGAAGGAAGGAAGGAAGGAAAAAGAAAGAAAGAAAAAGTTTATTTTGGTCTGTAGTCAACTGAAGGTGAATAGCATTTTTCATCATGAGCCCTCTGGGATTGTCTTAGATCATTGTATAATGGGTAATGGCTACATATTTATCATACAATATTGCTGTTAGTGTGTACAATGTTTTCCTGGTTCTATTCACTTTACTCTGCATCATGTAAGTCTTTCCAGGTTTTTCTAAAATCATCCTGTTCATCATGTAGCACAATAGTATTGTCACAATCATATCCTATAATTTATTTAGCCATTCCGCAATTGATGGTCATCAACTATCAATTCTTAGTATCACAAAAAGAAGATCATCACTTTTAATCTCATCACTATGCTGCTAACTCAAGTCTTGGTTAATACTATTCCCTTAGCCTCCTCTCTCCTCTAATTGGAGGGCAGAGTATCAAACTCCTCGAAATGTCTTTCTTTGTAGGGCAAAAACTTTGCCTCTGAATCTGGTTTCAACTCCACAGAGCAAGATGCTGCATACTGAGTAAGCTCTAATATTCTCCTGCCCCCATTTTCCTGCTGCCTTTTTTATTGTTTGTTTCCTTTCATTAGACTCCAAACTCCTTAAGAATAGGAACTGTCTTTCTTTTTAATAGTTGTTATCGTTAGTTCTTAGAATAGGGCCTGGCACATGTAGGCACTTAATAAATGTTTATTGGGGAAAAAAAAAACAAGGTATGCAGTCCAGAATTATGAATAACACTCCAAAACAAGGGTTTTCATCATAAGTTTATACCCATTGTTTTCCATAGATAATGCTTGTTATTGGTAGAAATATATGACCCAGGTTTATATGTAGACTATGTTTTATTGATTCACCTCATTTGAGTATCTGTGATATAATAATAATAATTGTTATTATTTTCACTTCACTGTTATGTAAGTGTTTAAGATCTGATTATTATCATTCTGAATGGCTGGGCTTATGTAAGTGGCAGTGCTCTCTGGGGTATCATAGATATCTATAGTGGTCAGTAGGGGGAGTGTATTCTCCTAAAACAAGGTTAGCCATAGGATCCTGAGAAATTTTGGATATAATTACATAATGGTGGTCCTTCTTTGGGTACTCAGACCTAGTGTGAGGACAAGTTGAAGTGAATGAATTGGCCCAAAAAGGAGATCACTCACAACCCAAATGAGGGAATACAGTGTGAAAGTCCATATTAAGCATACAATGTACTTGTACTTTATTAACAATGTCTTCTCCTGATAAAAATCATAATATCAGAAAAATCAAAATTGTAAGTGATTAAGAGCTAATTTAAAGGTACATACCAAGCATAAATAGGCCATTGCAAATTGCAAAAAATATTCTTTACACCACTTAGATAAAAATCAATCAAGGACATGTATGACCAAAAGAAGAATTTGACTCTAGAAATATAGCAAGTGAATATGTAAGCTCTCTAAAGCAAAGGACTATTTCTTTTTAAATTTGTTATAGGATTTGAACAAGATCTGTACTAGGTTGTCAATCCTATCTTGGCCAACTCCATATCTAACTTAGAACTTAGGTAGGTTGGTAACAATAAACTATCTGGCAGCTTTCTTACATGTGGTGGCTTAGTGATGAAAGGACTTGATGCTTTGGTGTGACAAAGCAAACTCTGCTACCTCAATCCTCCCTCTGCCCCCTGACAGCTTCTGGAGAGCAGAATGAGTACCAGTTAAAAAGGAGAGATAGCTTCCAACTCTCCCTTCTTCTCTTGACTCTTCCATATATAAGTAGTTCACTTTATGACTAGATTTCTCATGAGGGGGATGGACAGTGATTTTCCTCCCATACCACACAAACTTGTACCTGAGTCCATTGCCATCTTTTCCTTTTCATGTTTCCTCCTGTCAATTGTGCCAAATAAGCATTTTCAAGTTCAATATCTACAGGCTTGAGCAGATGACCTGTTGAGCTCTAGCAGAGGTCAACAAACTGTGGCCTGCAAAACAAATGTGACCAACTGCCTATTTTGGTACGGTCTATTTACATTTTTAAAGTTTTATTATATTTTTAATGTCAAAAACCATTTTCAGTTTATAGACCATAGTTTGCCAACTCCTGGTGTAGTAATCCTAGGTCTATTAGGCTGATAGCAGAGGGAGCTCTTATACCATTGGCAGATAAAGTTACTGAAATAAAAAGTGAAAGAGTACAATCCCTGGCTTGACTTATTAGAAGATATGGATATTGAGAAAAGCAGAAGAGTAATAATAATGATAATTTATATAGAGCTTCGCTAAGTAAAGGTTTTATGTGTGTGTGTGTAATATTTCATATTCATGACAATCCTGTAAGTTTGATGTTATTATTCTTATTTTTGCAGTTGAAGAAACTGATGCAAA